>NW_025388428.1:0-4200 GCF_016433145.1 Gracilinanus agilis | reverse complement strand
TTGCCTATCCAGGTGCCCTTACTGATTATTATTTTTATCGCATTATGATCTGAGAAGGTTACATTTATTATATCTGCTCTTTTGCATTTGTTTGCCATGATTCTATGCCCTATTACATGGTCAATCTGTGTAAATGTACCATGTGCAGCTGAAAAGAAGGTGTATTCCTTTTTGGCCCTATTTATTTTTCTCCACATATCAATTAAATCTATTTTTTCTAGAACTTCATTCATCTCTCTTACCTCTTTCTTATTTATTTTTTGGTTTGATTTATCTAGATCTGACAGAGGAATATTTAGATCTCCCACTATTATGGTTTTACTATCTATTTCCTTCTTGAGCTCTGCCAGTTTCTCCTTTATGAATTTGGATGCTATACCACTTGGTGCATATATATTAAGCAGTGTTATTTCCTCATTGTTTATACTGCCTTTAATCAGGATGTAATGACCTTCCCTGTCTTTTTTAATCATATCTATTTTTACTTTGGCTTTGTCAGAGATCATGATAGCCACTCCTGCCTTCTTTTTCTTATTTGATGCCCAAAAGGTTTTGCTCATACCCTTAACCTTGAACTTGTGTGTGTCTACCCGCCTCATATGTGTTTCTTGTAGACAACCTATGGTAGGATTTTGGTTTCTGAACCACTCTGCTATTTGCTTCCGTTTTATGAGTGAGTTCATCCCGTTCACATTCAGAGTTACAATTGTTAGTTGTGTATTCACTGACATTTTTGTATCCTCCCCTAGACCCACTCCTTCTTATTACACTATTTTCTTTTACACCAGTGGTTTGCTTTGAGCCAGTATCCCTTATCCCCTCCCTTGATTGACTTCCCTTTCTGCCCCCTCCCTTGTTGTTCCCTTATTTTTGTTTTTTTAAAGACCAAATGAATTCCCTCCCCCTTCTTCTTCCCTCCCTTTTTGGCCTCCCCACTCCCCTGCTCCCTTTGGTTTATCCCTTCTGACTTTTTCAGTAGGGTTAGATAGAGTTTTTTATCCGGATGGATAATAAAGCTACTCTTCCTTCTCCGGGTTGATTACACTGAGAGTAAGGTTTGATTATGCTCTCTTCCTCTCCTTCTTATGATATTATTTATTCCTCTTCCCTTTCCATGCCCTCTTTGTGTGTAATAAAACATCTTATTTTTCTTATTTACTCGGATTTTTCTTGGTGTCCCCTACTATTCTCCCCCCCTCTTTCCCACCCCCATGTCTTCTTATACCATTTAGTGTCCTGTCCTCTCCCTATGAATTATTCTTCTGGTTGCTTTAATAGTGAATATTATAATAGTGTATAGAGTTCACTACGGAGAATTATACATAGCATTTCTCCACCTAGTAATACAGATAATTAGATCTTATTTAAGCCATTAAAGAGTCAAGCTTAAAAGACTATAAATTTTCTTTCTTTTACCTCTGTTTCTTATTTACCTTTTCATCTTTCTCTTGATATTTGTGGTTGAGTGTCAAACTTTCCATTTAGTCTTGGTCTCTTTTGTGCAAAAACTTGGAATTCTTCAATTTTTTTGAATGCCCATACTTTCCCCTGAAAGTATATGGTTAGTTTCACTGGGTAGTTGATTCGTGGCTGAAGGCCCAGCTCTCTTGCCTTTCTGAATATTGTATTCCAAGCCTTATGGTCTTTTAGTGTTGAGGCTGCCAGATCCTGTGTGATCCTTATTGGTGCTCCTTGATATTTGAATTGTCTCTTTCTGGCTTCTTGTAAGATTTTTTCTTTAACTCGAACGCTCTTCAATTTCGCTATTATATTTCTGGGTTTTGACTTTTCTGGGTCCAGTGTAGAGGGTGTTCTATGGATCCTTTCAATGTCTATATTGCCCTCTTGTTGTAGAACTTCAGGGCAATTTTGCTGAATAATTTCTCTAAGTATGGAGTCCAAGTTTCTATTAATTTCTGCCTTTCCTGGAATAACAATGATTCTCAAGTTGTCTCTTCTAGACCGGTTTTCTTGTTCTGTCACTCTCTCATTGAGATATTTCATGTTTCCTTCTATTTTATCAGTCTTTTGACTTTGTTTTATTTGTTCTTGTTGTCTTGAGAGAACATTGGTTTCTAAATGTTCGATTCTAGCCTTTAAGGACTGGTTTTCAGCTTTTATGTTTTGGTTTTCGGCTTTAATGTTTTGGTTTTCCTTTTCAATTTGGTCATTTTTGGTCTTCAGTTGTCTTGTCTCACTTTCCAATTGTGAAATTCTGCCTTTTAAACTGTTATTTTCTTGCCAGATTTCTTCCATCTTCCTCAGCATTTCATTTTTAAACTCTTCCATAGCTTGTGACCAGCTTTCATTTTTTTGGGGAGGTTTGGGTTTTTGTTTTCCCTCCTCTGTTGTCTGGATTTTCTCTGTGTAGAAGTTGTCCAGTGTTCCAGAGTTTCTCTTGATAGTCTTTTTCTTCTGGATTTCCTTATTGCTGGCCATTGTTAGCCCTGCCCCTTTTCAGCTTTGTCTTTGCACTCAGGGTCTGCCTGGGCCTTGCAAGCTCTGGGGGCTCTGGTCTCCTTGTCCTTGGGGTCAGGCCTCCTGGTAGTTCCCGTCTGCCCCTCTGCCCGAGGTTCCTTCAGCAGTCTTTGGGACTGCTTCCACAGCCACGCTCCAGTCTGCCCCAGGTCCTCACTGGAGGTCCAAGCCTGGGCTGGAGATCGTTATTCAAGCCTAGGGCACTGCCTTTGCCTGTGCAGATGCTCTTAGGGCTCTGCCTTCACCCCTGCAGAAGGTAGTGAAAGTCCGTGGGCTGGAGATCTTTATTCGCACCTGAGGTGATGCCTTCTGTGCTTGGGAAAGGTCATGTTTTAGGGGCCTTTGTCCTGGCCGGAGGTGGTGCCTTCACCCATGTGGAGGCTAGGGGAAAGTCCGTGTGTGCCCCCAGCCACCTGGGGTCCCTCGTCTTTCAGCACACAGGTACAAGCTCTGGGACTGCCAGTGAATATCTGGTTGCCCCAGACCTGTTTACCTGCTTGTGAGTTGGCGTTGTGAGAGGTGTGTGGTGGGGGGGTGGGGGAGGGGCTTCTTCCTCTCCCGTTTTAGTGAGAGCTGTTTCACCCCTTTATAGCGTGGAAATGCCCCGATTCTGCGTACCTTCAATGCTGCACCCTGTTGTGGGGTTCCTTCGTTCCTCTGGACTCGTTTTTATTTCCCCTTGAGGGGTCCTGTAGGGTTCGTTCAGGAGAGATCGAGCAGCTGCTCCTTACACTGCCGCCATCTTACCTGGAAGTCTGTCTTTATATCTTTTAAATGATGAAATTATCAATAAGACACATCATGGGTTTCTTGACCCTTTGATATTTGGTTGCGAAATCCAGAAATGTCCAGATTGTTTAATTATCTCACCACCACTATATAAAAACTCTTCGTGAGGTTTCTGAGTTTTTCAGATTTCTTCATTTAATTGTTTTCTGACATGAATCTCTATGCTTCCATGAAAAATGAAAATATCAGGGCAATTTCTATTTCACTTTATTCTCATTAAAATATTTCCCATCACTTTTCACCTTTTTTTCCCTCACATGAATGTCTTCTTGAAATACAATATTTTATCTTTTTGTTGGGAACAATACTCTAATGTTCTTTCCCTTAATCCACATGTAAAATAGGCTAGATTTTTAATTGAAAATTAATTGAAAGTGAAAGTGTTATTGATACTTTATTGGATCAGAAAGCAAAAAAGTATAGGCTTTCTGGTAAGTTGAAGGGAGGCATTAGGAGCTCAAGAGCAATCTGAAGCTCAGCTGTCAAACAAAGATGGGGAACTAGAAAAATAAAAAATGGATCAGCTAAATCAGATTGAAGTGTCCTGAATACATATGTAAAACAAATATCTTTTTTTTTCTGAAATGGCTAATACATTCCCTTTTGGTTAAATAATTATTTAAAACTGTCTCATAACCTAGTAGATAATATAAATGACCAGATAACTGCCCTGAGTTAGACTAAGCCTAGATCAGTGATGTCTAATCTTTTAGAGTTCGAGTCTCACACTTCAAACTTTATACCACATATGAACCACCCATCTTATCCCAGACAGGGGAGGGAAGAAGCACTCCCATTGGACTGCTGGGAAGAGGGGCAGGTAATTGGAGAAATGTCCTCACTTGCCTATGGGGAGGGGAATGGGAGCAATCCCCTCTAACATATTCTGGCAGGCATGCCATAGGTTTTCCAACATAGCTCCAGATCAATACT
>NW_025388427.1:0-4799 GCF_016433145.1 Gracilinanus agilis | reverse complement strand
ATTATTTCCCTTGATATTCTTGATTTTTTATTCTTCCAAATGAACTTTGTTATAGTTTTTTCTAATTCTGTAAAAAAATTTCTTGGTAGTTTTAGGTATGGCACTAAATAAGTAAATTAATTTGGGTAGAATGGTCATTTTTATTATGTTAGCTAATCCTACCCATGAACAATCAATGTTTTTCCAATTGTTTAGATCTAGTTTTAATTGTTTGGAAAGTGTTTTGTAGTTGTGTTCATATAATTCCTGTGTTTGTTTTGGTAGATAGATTCCTAAGTATTTTATATTGTCTAGGGTGATTTTAAATGGTGTTTCTCTTTCTAACTCTTGCTGTTGTAATGTGTTGGAAATATATAGAAATGCTGATGATTTATGTGCATTTATTTTGTATCCTGCAATTTTGCTAAAGTTGTTGATTATTTCTACAAGCTTTTTAGTTGAGTCTCTAGGATTTTTTAAGTAGACCATCATATCATCTGCAAAGAGTGATAGCTTAGTCTCCTCATTGCCTATTTTAATACCTTCAGTTTCTTTTTCTTCTCTAATAGCTACTGCTAGTGTTTCTAGTACAATGTTAAATAATAGAGGTGATAATGGGCATCCTTGTTTCACGCCTGATCTTATTGGGAAGGCTTCTAATTTATCCCCATTGCATATGATGCTTGTTGATGGTTTTAGGTATATACTGTTTATTATTTTTAGGAAAGGTCCTTCTATTCCTATACTTTCTAGTGTTTTCAATAGGAATGGGTGTTGTATTTTGTCAAAGGCTTTTTCAGCATCTATTGAGAGAATCATGTGATTTTTGTTAGCTTGTTGATATGGTCAATTATGTGAATGGTTTTCCTAATCCTTGCATTCCTGGTATAAATCCCACCTAATCATGATGGATAACTCTCATGATCACTTGCTGGAGTCTTTTTGCTCTTCTATTCTATTTAAGATTTTTGTATCTATGTTTATTAGGGAGATTGGTCTATAGTTTTCTTTCTCTGTTTTTGGTCTGCCTGGCTTTGGAATCAGTACCATATTTGTGTCATAAAAGGAATTTGGTAGGACTCCTTCTTTGCTTTTTATATCAAATAATTTGTATAGTATTAGGATTAGTTGTTCTTTGAATGTTTGATAGAATTCACTTGTGAATCCATCAGGCCCTGGCGATTTTTTCTTAGGGAGTTCTTTGATGGCTTGTTCAATTTCTTTTTCTGATACAGGATTGTTTAGGTATTCTATTTCTTCTGCTGTTAATCTAGGCAACTTATATTTTTGTAAATATTCATCCATATCACCTAGATTGCTATATTTATTGCCATATAATTGGGCAAAATGCAGACACGATTTGGGATATAGACTCTTAATGACCACTCTACAACAATTATCAATAATATGGAAATAAGTCTTGATTGATGACACTTGAAGAAACTAGTGGAAATGCGCATCGGCTACGGGGTGGGGGGTGGAAGAGAACACGAGAACATGAACCATGTAACCATGGAAAAATTTTTTCTAAAAAATTTAAATTTAAAAAAAATTTTAAAATTTTAAAAAAGAAAAATTATTTGGGCCACCTAAGAGAAAAAGATATAAATGTAAATACACACACACACAAATTAGCTGCCAGTGCTAATAACAGGATGGTTCAGGTAGAATGTATAGCACTTCCGAATTTTTTGTTAAAGACTGAAATGAACCTTTCTCTTAGCTTTGTGTCTCTCTAAGTCTCAAATACTCCATCTATGAAATAACGATTTATGAGATATTTCTGGAACTGATGCTTTTGGAGTTTCTTTAAAGGATGATTATTTATAAGAATAATAAGGGTTGAATTGATACCATACAATAAGTAGGGCAGCTCCTAGAGCTCCCAGGCCACTAGAGTTCACCAGGAAACGACCATTGCAGTTCTCAGTCATTTATTCTTACCTCCCTGTCCCAGTCAACAACAGATTCAGAGAGCCCAAAAAAGATTCAAAGAAAGCTCCCTTATAGACCACCAGAAAAAAAGCCCAGTTATCATGCAAAGCATCATATCCAGAGAATGACATTCTATTTTCTGTTGACTATGTTTTTTTCATATCCCTGCCTTGATCTCACTTTTTGGTCAGAGCTTCATGTGCCCCTTTTTATTCTGATCAGCTTGTGGATGTGCTCCTGCTAAGAACTGCAATGCTTCTCATTAACTGGGAACATCATATATCCTGACATTTTCTTCCTGATGCTGAGATTCTTCTCCAGGAAGCAGATTAACAAGTGTTTAGAAGTCCCAAGTTGTTAGAGATCTTATAGTGTGGAAAAGGAACTGTGATGATAAAGAAACAGAGTAACATCCAATTATATATAATTGTTCTCTCCTCATTCATGGACTTCTCTGAAGATACAAGAGATAACATTCACTTATTACCTAGTTACCCCCATCCTATGAAAGATTTTGTAACTAGATAGGCAATCCTTTCTGCTTCTTGTTTTCTGTTTTTTTTCCTTTCCTGGTTACAATGGATGGTTCTATTCAAAAGCTTTCTATCAGCATGCCAGACTTTGCATTTTTTTTTGTTACTTAAGGTACATTTAACCATCTGAAACAAGATTCACAAGGGATTTTAGATTTTTCCAGTGATTTGTCAGTTGGAACATGGGCACAAATGAATATGATAAAATAACATAGAAAAGATTAATCTGGATCATAGTTGGATATTTACATTTTAAGATAAAGCACAAAAGAAAAGTATCATCTCTTAATTTTATATCAGACACCTCATTAGCAGGGAAGAAAGATGGAATTGGTCATTTGTTATTATTCATTAAAGACCCTTACCCTACTTATATAAGTCCTATGCTTCCCTGTCAACAACCCAAACATACTTTCAAGTTCATGAAATTTGTTGTTATTTTATATTAAAAACATCCATAAATAGCCATCATCATCAAATCCTGCAGAATAAAGAAATCTCAGATAAATCTCTTAGCAATCCCCAGACTAGGGTTTATAAGAAAATAATGACATCTATTTGTGAGGCTTTGCAAATGGTAGCAATTTTATTTGATAATAAATAATTTGAACCTTTCTAGATATCTTCTAGGAATAGACATTCTCTTGAGAAAATGGGAAAATTAAAATGTCTCAAAGAATTAGAACAAATTCATCTCTTTTATAGTTGAGGCTATTTTGGAAATAATTCTCACAAAGAAATTTTTAGTAGATGAATGATGAGTAAATATATGAGAGGATTGTTGGTGAGGAGTTACCAAGAAGAAACATAAGTGCTCAAAGCATCATATGTCAGGTAGTTTATTACTCACAGGGATATAAATATATGTGGCTTTTAAAAACCCTTTGGCCCCAAGAATACCCAATGATGATGGTGATTCAGTACAGTAAGTGTTAATCCTTTTTTTTTTTTAACCCTTACCTTCTGTCTTAGAATCAATACTGTGTGTTGGTTCCAAGGCAGAATGGTGAGGAATAGGCAGTAGGGGTTAAGTGACTTGCCTAGAGTCACACAGATAAAAAGCATCTGAGGCCACATTTGAACCCAAGACCTCCCATCTCTAGGCCTTACTCTCTATTCACTGAGCCACTCAGCCACCTCCAAGCAGGTGTTATTTCCAAGCCAAGAGCTCAGATCTCCTGGGATCCCTGCCCTTACATCTAATTATTGTTGTTGGGTAGATTCACTTGGATGAATCCAGGTGAATTCCACTGAGTAAGAGGACCTTGGGGGGAAATTATCAAACAGTAGGTGGTCCGGCCTGCAACCTCCTTTATTATCCATCAGACAAAACTTCTGAATAATACGTTTTGTTCTCCTTACAAATCTGGATTAGATGAAAATTACTAAACTGATAGTTTGCAGACTTTGCATTACTAAACATGTGGTTGATTTAGTCATTTGTTGGGTACGTAAGTGCCTACTGTATACCAGGCACTATACTAAGAGCCGAGAATGCAAAGAAAGGTGTGAGTCATCTCAGTATAGTATATAGGCAGATTAGTGTGTGGCCAAACATGAAGTCACTTCTATCAGCTAGAGATAAGCAACAGGCCACTTTTAAATGTCTCTGAAATCTTGACCTGTTTACTTTCTTGGAAAGGAGTCTTAGGTGGTTTAACATGAAGGTTGGGCCTCCTAGATAGTTGACTCAGGATGGTTCTATTATATATTCCTGACTAAGTACTATTAAAAGATATCTCAGTGAGGGGGCAGCTGGGTAGCTCAGTGGAGTGAGAGTCAGGCCTAGAGACGGGAGGTCCTAGGTTCAAACCCAGCCTCAGCCACTTCCCAGCTGTGTGACCCTGGGCAAGTCACTTCACCCCCATTGCCCACCCTTACCAATCTTCCATCTATAGGACAATGCACCGAAGTACAAGGGTTTAAAAAAAAAAAAAAGATATCTCAGTGAGAATAAAAAAATAAACTCAAAATTTAAAAGACTTGAATTTCTTTAGATCAAGAATAAGAGCACCTTTGTTGGTGTGCCAAGCTGTTCACACTCTTGTCTTACAGTTTGAGGTAGACTGACAGAGGAAAAAAAAGACATTTTCAAGATTTTTTTTGATGTTCATATTATACCATTTGATGAGAATTATATTTGGAATTTGTATTATGCATTTTTCCTAAAAGTTTAAAACTTTAGATCAAATTTATAGTTAAATCTATGTTTTAGTTATGACCTAATAGTGTAATTGAGAGTATTCCAATTAAGTATCCTATGAACCAAGCTCTTTTATAAAAAGACAAAATCCAAAAAAGGAGCCAACAAAAAGGAAGGAAGGAAGGAAGGAAGGAAGGAAGGAAGGAAGG
>NW_025388426.1:0-5867 GCF_016433145.1 Gracilinanus agilis | reverse complement strand
TTCCTTCCTTCCTTCCTTCCTTCCTTCCTTCCTTCCTTCTTTCTTTCTCTCCTCCCCCCTCTGTCTCTGTCTCTGTCTCCTTCTTTCTTTCTTTCATTATTCCATTCTAAGATGGAAGTTAAGGATTAAAAAAAAAAAAGAAGATGCAGAAGTAACTGCCAAAACTCAATTTTCCATTTGTGCCTTTGTTCCTCTTTCCCCTCATCTCTTCTTGGACCCTGGATTCCCCTTTATAGTCTCAATCTCTTTCCCCATCCCTACTCATTTGGTGTCATCTTTTTTTTTTTAAACTCTTACCTTCTATTTTACAATCAATACTGTGCATAGGTCCCAAGGCAGATGAGCAGTAAGAACTGAGCAATGTGGCTTAAGTGATTTGCCCAGGGTGATACAACTAGAATGTGTCTGAGTTCAGATTTGAACCCAGGACCTCCCTTCTTTAGGCCTGGCTCTCAATCCACTGAGCTACCCAGCTGCCCCCTTGTTGTCCTCTTTGTATCCCCAGGCCTAGGGCTGCAGAATTCAATCAGAAGCAGATGGATGGAGATAAGGCTGGTTTCTCCAAAGCGTAGGTAGGGATTAAGAGGACTAACCTCAGACATGAAAGGTGGCACAACATAGGTAGTGATGTGGTAGGGCAGGGCGGAAGGGAAGAAGCATCCTGAGGGATGAAAAGCTTTCAGGAGGGAGATTCAGCCAAGGTGACCAATTTCTCCCGCCTCCAGTCTTTCCTCTCTCTACCCATCATCCACAAAATGGCCAAATGGTTGCTCTCAGTTTGCTTCTGTGTACATGATGGGCTTGGCCTAGATGGCCCGGAGGGCCTTCCTGCTCTCAGTTTCTGATTTTATCTTTCTAAACTGATCACACATCACTCCGTGTTACTCATTCCATGTTCCAGGCCTCCTTGTTCCTCAGATGTGACGCTTCAGCTCCTGCCTGGAAGGCTTCACGTCTACCTCCTTCAAGGCACAGCTCAGCTATCAACTCCCACGAGTCCTTTCCCAATCTCTGGCTCCCTCCAGGTAGTAATACTTTCATCTGCTAACAAAATTATTGTATTTTCCCATTACTTCGTCTCTCTATTTTGTATTTACAGGAAGACCAGCGTTCAAATCCTGCCTCTGTCATATACAGGCGAGTCTCCCAAGTTCTCTGTGCCCCAGGAAGACGCTAAAATGACAAATCTCCGAGCTGATCTGCCTTGGATAAGAGAGTTTCCTTACCTGGAATTCCATGGAACAATGAAATCGCAACAAAGCTATTTCCATGTTTCTCTCAACCTCTCCCTCCCTTTCCCTTTCCTCCCCGAATTTAAGCTCCTCGAGGGTAAAATCTTTCATTTTTGGTTTCGTACTCAGAGCATTTTGCACGGTGTCTGGCATATGGTGTTGTTGTTTATTTGTTTCAGTTGTGTCTGTCTCTTCATGACTATTTTTTAACCCTTCCCCTGTGTCTTAGAATCAATACTAAGTAACAGTTCCAAGGCAGAAGAGCAATAAGGGCTAGGCAATTAGACTTAAGTGACTTGCCCAGGGTCACACAGCTAGGAAGTGTCTGAGTTTGGATTCGAACTCAAGTCATCCTGACTCCAGATCTGGTACTCCATCCACTGTGTCACCTCGCTAGCCTGGCATACAGGAGGAGCTTAATAAATGCTTGCTGAATGAGGAGGAAAGGCAGGGGGCTTCAAATGCTAACTTCTCGGTGGTAATCAGATTGGCTCCCCAGAAAACAGAAGAGGGAGGAAGATACTTGGGAGCTTCTTGTTCGGTTGCCTCTACTGTCCTGTGATGTAGGAAAGATGGAAGCGAGGCCGCGTAACCCAAAGATAAATCCAGACCTTTGGAGGGTGGTAGGGAAGTTCAAGCCTGAAACAAGTCAAGACTTTGGAACAAAAAGTGAAGAACGTTCTCTACTCTGCTGGGACCCAGCTGCTGGAGGGCAGGAGATTAACAGATGACCAAGAGGAACCTAAAGGACTTCTCTCCTTTTCTGTCTCCATCATCTTCATCAAGGAGATTGGAGCCAAGGCTAGGAAGGAGGGAACAAAGGAATCCAGAAGAAATTGAGACCGTCATAAGGGAGGAGTTGAATCGAACGTTTTGTGTACACCTATGGACAAAGCACAGGGCTGGGCACCAGTTTCAAGCTCTATGGAACCACCTGAGTTGGGTGAATTCCCAAGTGGCAGGAGATTGATAATACACTGCAGGGCAGGAAGTGAAAGCCAGAGTCCCAAGTGCTGGGCTGAGCATGGGAAGGTTACCTCTTCACCTCTCATCCATTGTGGGGTAGCGGTGCTGGCAGAAGGACTGATTGATGGCCACTGGGCAGCACTATCAGGAAGTGGGCAGGTGGCTTTTGATGTCATCAGGGGTTGTAGGAAGCTGGTCTGGTGGCTGTGAGGGCTAGGGCATGGGAGGAGAGATTGGGTAGAGGTGGGTGTGGGTTTTGAGTGAGAGTCTGGGGTGGAGAACAGGTCAAGATGGTGGCTGAGCAGGAGAGATTGATGGATTTTGTTGTGCCCCCTGGGCTATCATCCTGTTGTGTGTGTGTGTGTGTGTGTGTGTGTGTGTGTGTGTGTGTGTGTGTTTGCGCAGAGTAGGTCTGGTTACCAGTATGCCACCCCCTCCCAATCCACCAGGCATTTTTCAGTCATGCCCATCTCCTCATGACCCCGTTTGAAGTTTTCTTGGTAAAGATACTAGAATGGTTTGCCATTTCCTCCTTCAGCTCATTTGACAGATGAGAAAACCAAGGCAAATGGAGTGAAGTGACTTGCCCAGGGTCACACGGCTAGGAAGTGTCCAAGACCACATTTGGACCTGGGGCCTCTCATCTACCTCCACCTAGTTGCTCCTTTCCAATTCCCTTTTTAAGTAATCACTTTGCTTATATTAAAATTTTTTTATATTGGTTCATAAGACTTAGAGATAGAAACACTTAAAGCTTAGAGCCCATTGAGTTGGATCCCTTGTTTTATAGATTAGCAAAGTGAATTAACTAGGTGTCACAGTGGATGGAAGGCAGGACCTGGAGTCAGCATGACCTGAGTTCAAATCAAGCCTCAGATACTTCCTAGTTGTGTGACCCTGAGCAAGTCACTTAACCTAATCTTGAGTTACATCGGCTAGTAAATTTGTTTTAAACCCTTATCTTCTTAGTGTCACTTCTAAGACAGAAGAGCAGCAGGGGCCTGGCAATCAGGGTTAAGTGACTTACCCAGCTAGGAAGTGACTGAGGCCAGATTTGAGAGCTAGTAACTGTTTGAAGCGAGATTCTCTCCCATGTCCTTTATTCTATCCACTATATTACAGGTTTGACACCTTCAACTTTATAAAAGACCACCTGTCCCTATCTACCACAGGCAGGAATGTGGGAGCCACTAATAGACCTCCCAAGCTTATTGTAAGCTTGTGTCTATTGTATCTGTGTCTATATTGTTTCTCTGGTCAGTTCATAGAAGATTTTTCCAACCTGTTGGTATTCTTCATCATGTTCATTAATCCTTAAGGCAAAGGAACATGGTTAATCATTTCCCAGTTGATGGACATCTCCTTTCTTTTTAGTCCTTTGGTATGATAAAAATGACTTTCTTTTGGCTATAAACATTCTGGTATATAATGGTTCTCTTCTCCACCCTAACTTTGACCACTTTGGGGCATATGTCTAGCAGTGGGGATATTGGGAGTTTTTTTTTTTTCATTCTTTTAGCATAATAGGGGGCAGCTGGGAGATGATTGGATCTGGAGTCAGGAAGATCTGAGTTCAGATTTGAAGGGGACTCATGCTGGGGTGCCAGAAAGAACAGGGCAGAAAGCCCTAACCACACTCCTCCTCCCTTCCCTTTTTTTTCCCCCTTTTCTTCTTTTCTTTTACTCCTGCCACTTAGAATAGGTCAGAAAGTACTGGGCAGAAAATCCCCAACTCCACAGAGAATAGGTACAATCCCCCTTGTTGGCCCCCTTTCCCAACTGCTAGGCTAAATCTGCTCTGCAACAGAACCAGATGTCCACAAGGATGGAAGAGAGTGGGGCCTGGGCTCAGGAGAGTCTAGGAAGACAGGATTGGTTGTTTGATTGGGAGCCCCTCCGGTTCATGAGGAAAATCCCCTCCTTGCAAGTATCCTTAAACATCTGCCTTAAGTTCAGTAGGTGCCTCCCAATTGAGTTACATCTCTGTTGCGAACATCTTCTTCCAGGAAAGAAATCAAACTGGCCTGCTGCCTCGTAATCTCAGTCTTGGTTTCTCTAAATTTTTATTTAGAGTCCGTGGGCTCGCTTCCCCCCACAGATTTGACTTCAGACACTTAGTAGCTATACAGAAAGTTACTTCACTGCTTCCTGCCTCAGTTTCCTCATCGTGCAAGATTGTTGTGAGGATAAAATGAGAGAGTGTTTGTAAAGTCCTTTTCAGATCTAAAAGTGCTGTGTGAAATGCTAGTTATGGTCATTAGCTCATATGATTATACATTTCTACTGACTTTTGGATGCCCCCAAATGTCCCCTTTGTTGTTGGTCAGTCTTTTCAAGTCATGTTCAACTCTTCATTAGCCCATTTGTGGTTTTCTTGGCAAAGACACTGAAGTGTTTGCCATTTCCTTTACCAGCTCTTCTTACAGATGAGAAACAGAGGCACATTAGGCTAAGTGACTTGCCCAGGATCACACAGTTAGTAAGTGTCCGAGTTTGGATTTGAACTCAGATCCTCCTGACTCTAGAACTGAAACTCTATTCACTGCACCACCTAGCTGTCCAAAATGTCCCCTGCATAGTCACAATTGTTTCCCTTTCTACCTCAGAGCAAAATTTCAAGCACTGATGATTTTTTAAAAATCCTCACCTTCTGTCTTAGAATCAATACTATGTATTGGTTCCAAGGCAGAAGAGCTGTAAGCACTAGGCAATGGGGAGGTTAGGTGATTTACCCAGGGTTATGCAGGTAGGAAGTGTGTGAGGCTAGATTTGAACCCAGGACCTCCAGTTTCTAACTCTGTCTTTCTCTCCATTGTGCCACCTACTTGCCCTCCTTGCACTGATCATTTATTTATTTATTTATCTATCTATTTATTTATTTATTTATTTAGACCCTCACCTTCCATCTTGAAGTCAATACTGTGTATTGGCTCCAAGGCAGAAGAGTGGTAAGGGTAGGCAATGGGGGTCAAGTGACTTGTCCAGGGTCACACAGCTGGGAAGTGTCTGAGACCAGATTTGAACCCAGGACCTCCCGTCTCTAGACCTGACTCTCAATCCACTGAGCTACCCAGCTGTCCCCCTAGCACTGATTATTAAAAGGTTTGTTTGTAAGTTCTAAGTATGTTCCCAAGAGTCTCTGAACATGCTTTCATTAAGAACAATTCATGCTAGAGCAGTGATTTCCAAAGTGGGCGCCACCGCCCCCTGGTGGGTGCTGCAGTGATCCAGGGAGGCGGTGATGGCCACAGGTGCATTTATCTTTCCTATTAATTGCTATTAAAATTAAAAAATTAATTTCCATGGGCGCTAAGTCATATTTTTTTTCTGGAAAGGGGGCGGGAGGCCAAAAAAGTTTGGGAACCACTTCTATAGATGAACATCATTTCCTTTTTTGGGCAGAACGACTAGACTGATCACCTGGGCCAAGGCTACAGATAGTAGGTCTGAAATTCAGCAACACTTTTGACACGGTTTTCCTTTTTGTTTTTGTGATTAAAACAGAGATCTGTGAGTCAAATGAAAACTCAGTGAGAATGGTTCATAATGGGTTCAACGGACGAACTGAGAGAACGTACCGAATTATTTCTGTATCCGGGCTTTGAATCCAAGGCTCAATTAAATGAAGATCTATTTGATAATATATATGATAATATGATAATATATGAT
>NW_025388425.1:4328-9645 GCF_016433145.1 Gracilinanus agilis | reverse complement strand
CCTTCCTTCCTTCCTTCCTTCCTTCCTTCATTCCTTCCTTCCTTCCTCAAACATTGATTAAGCCACTAACTATGTATAGGTCTCCATTAAAGTCTTATTCTGGAGATTGGTCACTGGGTCATTAATCTTTTCAACCACAAGCAACTACAGATCATCAACTAATCCCTAAAGAGGTTGTGACTGGATCAGCAGAGTGAATAGCCATGCTCATGAAATCCTGAGATTCTGACATGTCAAAGAATCTATAGGTAAGGGGCAGTGAAGTGGCCTGAGAGCCAGGCCTGGACTTGGAGGACCTGGGTTCAAATTTAGCTTCAGACACTTCTTAGCTGTGTGACCCTGGTCAAGTCACCTAACAACTCCAATTTCCTAGCCCTTACTGCTCTTATGCCTTGGAACTGATATTTAATGTAGATTCTAAGACAGAAGGTAAGGGTTTAAAAAAATAATCTGGGGGGCAGCTGGGTAGCTCAGTGGACTGAGAGTCAGGCCAAGAGACAGGAAGTCCTAGTTTCAAATCTGGCCTCGGACACTTCCTAGCTGTATGACCCTGGGCAAGTCACTTAACCCCCATTGCCTAACCCTCCCTACTCTTCTGCCTTGGAACCAATACATAGTATTAATTCTAAGATGGAACATAAGGGTTTAAAATAATAATAATCTGCCAGGGCCCGTGTTCAGCCTGGATGCATGGGTATGTATGTTTGTGTGGTAGGTGGGATAGGAGGGAAAGATATAAAAATAAGAAAAAGTCTCTGCTTCCTGAGCTTAACAGCATTTATAATATCATATACATTATTCAGTATCTCTACAATCTTGGAAAAGCTCTCTTTTTCTGGACCTCAGTTTCTTCATCTGTTCAATGAGGGGGTAGGAGATGAGGGCTCACCCATCTTGTGCTAAGTGCTAGAATCATGTAAGCTGATGGAGTCAATTCAGAACATGAGAATGTTTTAACAGAGTTACCGCTAACACAGTGTATCAATACTGCATATAAATAACCATTGATGCTGGTGATAAATAATTCAGAGAGAGAAAATTAGGAGCTCAATGTTTTTAATAGTAAATAATTTAAATGCTCTTTACATTGCACATTGTATAATAAGTATTTTTTTTTCTAGTATGGAGAGAGATAGAGAGGCAGTCACTGCATAATGGATAGAGAACTGCCCATGCAGTCAGGAAGATCTGGATTCAAGTTCTGATGTTGAGAGATGCATCCCAGTTGGGCAAGTCTCTAAATTGCTAGGCATGTGGCAATCAGAGTTCCTTGTATGACTAAAGTCACAGATATCCTCCTTCATCTCCTCTCTCCCATGACAGGACAGAAATCACTTAGACTGGGTTTAGACAACAAAATAAATCCCTGAGAAAGAATCAAAGCTAAAGAATTATCCCCACCACATTTTCAGATACAGAAGTGGGCAATACTTTTCATTCTCTTCCCATGAGCAGGGGGCATAACCATTTTTAGAGGAAATAATTTTCCCTTGAAGTGAGGAGGTAGGGAGTTACTCTGTCATTAATCTGACATAGAACCTTGGGTAGGTCATGTCACTTCCCAAGGTTTCTTTTTCCCTATCTGTTGAACCAGATCATCTCTCCTGAACCTCCTAGTACTCTCTAGCACTCTCTATGTTTTAGGATTTTCCCCAACTCTTCCATTCTATATTCTAAGGCAGAGTATGGCGAACGATGGCCCTGAGACAAATAACCATGGTTTGCCAACCCCTGTTTTAAGATCTCTTCCAGCTCTCTGGAAGAAAAATCTTCTATTTTCTTTTTCTTTTTGGTTCTGACATTCTCAATTCTGTATTCTAATCTTGACGTTACCAAGTCCCTTCCAACTTTGCCATTTTACATGCTAAAGTCATTTGAGATCTAAAACTTTATCTTCTAAGGTCTCTTCCAATGCTGCTAATGGATTTTCTAAAGTTTCTTCTGGCTCTGGTAGCATGTAACTTTGAAAATAACCTTTTCAACATATTGTTTCTTGGATAACTAAGCGTTGTGCAGAAAATCCTGGATATAACGATCTATATGCACATACATACATATATCCATATATGTTTACTTGTTTATTTATTCACGTTTGATAAAGGGACTCTCCTCCAATTGTTCTGATACCAAATCCAAAACAGAGACAGAGAGAGACAGAGACAGAGACACAAGGTTTAGGGGTGCATTCAGATTTGGAACACATCTCAGAGTGTGTGTGGGAAATAAATAGGACGGGAATGGGGGAGACTCAACTCAGATCATATGAAATTCATTCGCAGATAAGATCGGACACATTACATGTTTTCAAATCCAATACTGATACGTGGAGGAAAGATTAGACAACTCTTCTTGGTCTCAAGAGAACTAAAGGGTGAAAGTTATAGGGAGGCAGATTTTTAGTTCAATACAAAGAAGGTCTTATCAATTAGAAGGGTCCAAAAATAGAATGGACAGCCTAAGGAGCTGGGGAAGTTTTTATCCCTGGAAGCATTTGAGCAGAGGCTGGACTCAATGGGGACAATATAAAGGGGACTTCTGCTTTGGAATGGGTTGGTGGGGGTTGACTAGATGATCTTGGGGGTCTCTTCCAGTACTGGAATTCTCTGATACTTTTGGGGTCCACTCTAGCTCTTGGTCCTGCCCTGAACATGGACCACATTACACTACTTGGCCAATAAATAAACCCCATGCAGGAAGGACTCAGTATGGGCAAATGGGAAAAAGTCTTATATATGGGGTCACTTCTGGCCTTGCCCCTTAAGAAGATGGGGTTTTGGCATTTTTATACGAATTAGATTTAATTGCTTTATATCCCCCCAAAATGCTGCCTCACATTCCAGTTGGCGATAATCAAGACAAAAATAGCATCCACATTTGCAAGCAGGCACAGGTTGCCTGTGATGTTTTTTTCATATGTAGTGCTCTTCGCCTGAGGAAAGAATCAGTCAGAGCAAGGCTACAGGGAGACTTGGAGAAAGCATTACAGCGACAGTGTGCTAAATAGCACAGACCTAGGAATCAAGAGCCTTAGGTCCAGTTCTGCAACAGCCAGTCAAATAATATTTATTAGAGGACCTACTATGTGCCAGGCGTTGAGCCAAGCCCTGGGGATGTGTAAAAAGGCAACCAAACAAAACAGAAGAAACCAAGAAACTCAGCCTTTGCCTTCCAGGACTTTACATTCTAATAAGGGAGTTGTTGTGATTCAGTTGTTTAAGTTGTGTCTGACTCTTTGTAACTTTATTTGGGCTTTTCTTGGCAAAGATACTGGAGTGGTTTGCCTTTCCTTCTCCAGATCATTTAGCCCTGAGGCTAACAGGGTTAAGTGACTTGCCCAGGGTCGCATAGTCAGTGTCTGTGGTCAGATTTGAACTTAGTTCTTCCTGACTCCAGGACCTGGCACTTTGTCCACTGTACTACCTAGACAATATGCAAAAAAAAACAAAACAAAAAAACCAAAAAACTGGATCTACATTTGATATACATGATAAATGGGAGTTACTCTCAGAGGGAATACACCAGCAGTAGAGGGGAGGGGAGGAAAGGAGGAAAGGGTTCTTAGAAAGTCGGATTTGAGCTGAATGTTGAAAAAACACAAACCAGAAATCAGAAGTAAGGAAGGAGAACATTCCAGGCACGGGAGATAGTGAAAAGAGATGAGTGTCTGGAGATGGAGTGTTGTATAGGTAAGAGAAGACCAGTGATGTTGATTTATAAAATATGTGGAGGAGAGTTAAATGGAAGGAGACTGGAAAACTAGGAAAGATCCAGGTTATAAAGAACTTTAAAAGAAAAACTAGCTTCTTTCTTGCAAATAATTTAACTAAAAGAAAAAAGATGTCTCATCTATAAAATGAAGAGGTTAGACTAGATGATCTCCACAGCCTTTTCCACCTGTAACATTCTGTGTTTTCAAGTCTTTTTGAGTGCAAAAGTTCTAGGTTCTAAGTTCCTTTTCATTTCTCACACTCTGGGTTTTATGTTCTCAGGAACCTTTTTCCTCTAAAATTTCTGTGATTCTGTGGTTAATCACATCAATGAAAAAACTGTTGATCACCCTACTTACTATAAACTTGGATGCTGGGTGAGCCTAATTCTGGAAATGCTTGACAGAGGGACCTTTTTCCTTCTCTCTTCAGAGGTAGTCTGAGATGATCATGGTCACATTTCCTTCTACTAGTTCTCAGGTATCGTGATTTCAAATCCCTTTAGCATCCTTATCTTCCCTCCAAAAGATTCTGCTGCCTGACGTGGCTTCAAATATAGATTGACTGTCAAGGAAAAGGGGGCTGGAGGTCAGTCCTATAGGATAAAAACATTCTGGTTCTATGCTAGAGTCATTACTGGTGGTGGTAGCGTGTGTGTGTGTGTGTGTGTGTGTGTGTGTGTGTGTGTGTGTGTGTGTGTGTGTGTCCTGGAGAGATATTTGTGGCTACAGAGTAATATGAGACCTGTCAGAGGAGGTTTATTAGGCTTTTCATTTAGAGATGTGGAGATCCACAGAATCGGGATTCAGATCTGGAAGTAAGCCTTGAGATTATTTTGTCCAATATTTTCATTTTACAGACAAGGAAACTGAGACTCCTAAAGGTTAAGTGACTTGATCACAGTCACACAGGCAGGAAGAAAGGATTTGAACCCAGCCAGGTGCTCTGATTCCAAATCCATCCCTTTTTTCCTCATTATTCTATGCTTCCTCTTGTCTTGGTTTGAATCTTGGTGATGTTTCTAGCCCTTCCCCCAATTCTGCAGGAAAGAGACGATGGTTTATTCCAAGAACACTAGACTCCCTATAAAAGTTAAGTGTATTTATATAGAGCATTGTGCCAATAGATGGATGTGAAAAGCTCACAGTGGTGTAGTTAGAAAAGATATGTAACCCTTCTTAGGAGCCTCATCAAGCCAGTGACATTTAACTGGGGACTCCTCTTCTGAGTGTCATCAGCTCGCAGATAATGGTCAAAAGGGTTTGAGCCAGGAGACCTTGATTCTGTTTAGAAGTACAAGATGAAAAGAGGATTTAGAATGAGGCCGGAGGGAAAGGAATGACATTTCCCGGAGGATGCACCTGCCAAGGCAGCTTGGAGAGTGATTCTGTTTAGGAGAGAGCTAACTGTCTTTGATGGCACCTGCAGACCCTGATCGATACCTCTGGGAGGCAAGAGTTCAATATGTGAATGAATTAGGAAGCTCAAGGCTGAGAGTACTCACTACCTACAAAAACAGCATCTGGACTGTAGCTGTTTAGACAAGGATATGTTTCAGCCTCTCTGTGTGTGTGTGTGTGTGTGTGTGTGTGTGTGTGTGTGTGTGTGTG
>NW_025388425.1:0-4318 GCF_016433145.1 Gracilinanus agilis | reverse complement strand
TGAGGTCAGAGAAGTTAAATGAATTACTCAAGGCCATGACAATTAGATGGGAGCAGTGAATAATTGAGTGCTGGGCCTAGAGGAAGGAAGACATCTTTCTGATTTTAAATCTGGTCTCAGACATTAGCTTTGTGACCCTGGACAAGTCACTTAAACTTGATCACCTCAGTTTGCTCATCTGTAGAATGAGTTGGAGAAGGAAATGGCAAACCACTCCAGGATCTTTGCCAAGAAATCTCCAAATGGGGTCAGGAAGAATCGACAGCTGAAACAACTGAATAACAACACACAGATAAATGGCAGAGCTAGGATTTGAACTCAATCCTACTGAATCCAAGGGAGGTTTTCTTTCTACTGCACCAGTACTGGCATGAGGTGGTATAGCTTCTCTGTCAAAGACCAAACAAATCCCAAAGAAGCCAGGTCATTGTGGCTAGGGCCACTGTTGCTTCCTCAGAAAAGCATATTATTTGTTTATTCACTCGACACTTACTAAGTATTTGCTTTGTACAAAGCCTCCATTAAAGCCTTTTTTTAAACCCTTGCCTTCTATCTTGGAAACAATACTAGATATTGGTTCCAAGGCAGAAGAGCAGTAAGGGCTATGCAATGGAGGTTAAGTGACTTGCCCAAGGTCACATAGCTAGGAAGTGTCTGAGGCCAGATTTGAACCCAGGACCTCCCATCTATGGCCCTGGTTCTCAATCCACTGAGCCACTCAGCTTCCCCCCCCCCACTAAAGTCTTAAGATTGGACACAGGTGATAAATTAATCTTTTTGACAACTTATGAAGGTCATCAACCAATATCTGAGGGAGTTGTATTCTTCATGGGCAGAAGGTTCAACAACACTGAGGCCATCTTGGATGTTTTGACATGCCAAAGAAACGTTCAAGGCATGTGGTCATGGATGAGGAGAAAGGCAAAGAGAAATAAGGCATGGTTCTTATTCTCATGGCTAACAGTAAAATATCATATACATATATGACTGAGTATCTGTGTGACATCTTTCAATGCCTCAATTTAGCCTCCTTGGTTAGATGAGAGGATTGGACTAAATGGACTCTAAGATCTCATTCAGTTTGAAGTCCAACAATCAAGTAAAGGGATGAAATCAACTTAGAACATACTCCTAGGACTGGTCCTTTGTTGGCTAACTTCCCCCTGCCCCACCTCCACAGGTAAAAACCCAGGTGAGATCCAAGGGAAAACCCTGGAGCTCTTACTGTACAGAGAGTTCCAAGTCATTGAGGGCACAGGCATTACACTGTAAAGATACAATCTCCTTGAGGCAGAGTTTCTGACTCCTGTTAATAATTGTGTCTATTCTGGTACCTAGTAGAGAGTTATTGTTGTCATTTATATGTTAGATGATCCCATTTGGGGTTTTCTTGGCAAAGATACTGGAGAGGTTTGCCATTTCCTTTTCCACTCCATTTTACAGATAAGGAAACTAAGGCAAATAGGGTTAAATAGCTTGCCCTGGGTTATGCAACTAGCTATGTGTCTAAGGCTGGACTTGAACTTGGGAAGATGAGCCTTCCTGACTTCAGGCCCAGCATTCTATTCACTGTGCCACCTAATTACTCTAGCACAGGGTACACTCACTTAATTTGTTGTTCTAACTGTCTGGTTGGTTGTCCAACTGTCTAACAAAGACTTCTGGTTGCTTGGATTGTGGGAAGGCAAATTGGCATTTAGTTAGATCTATACCTTGGGATGGCCTTTAGGGACTCAGAAATTTTTAAATGTGCTTATCCTGGGACAGCTGGAGGCTGACACAACTCTAATACCTCCTTCCTATTCCAAATAGTCCACTTTCTTTTGATCCCTAACAAGCTGAGTAATTTTTGAGTTATATAAATTAAGAGCTGAAAGGACCTTAGAGCTATCTTATCTCTTCTTCTCCCTTTTACAGATGAAGAAACTGAGGCTCAAAAGTTAAATGTCTTGCCCAAGGTCATATAAGTAGTGACAGAGGAAGGATTTGAACCCAGGTCCTCTTACTCCAAAGCCAGTGTTGTCTATCTTGTATTATGATTCTTCCCATTGGTTTCTATCCCAAACTGGAAGAAAGCAGAACATACACACACACACACACACACACACACACACACACACACACACATATATAAATTATTTCTGGCCATTGGTGTACCAGTTAGCAAACAGAGATATTTATTAAATTTCTTCATCATGATAATAACACATAATAATGGTTCACATTTATATGGTTTATCATAGCTACATAGTGTTTCATATGCATTATCCTATTTTATCTTCACCCCAAACCTTGCTTCCTTCAATGCTCAGCTTCTGACCTAGCCCTCAGGGCAAAGAAACTTTTAATGATTCCCCCCCTAGTCATTAGCACTTTCATTCTCTATAACTTATCTTGTTACTTACTTATATTTGTAGAGGTTAGCCCCCAGTAGTATGCTCCTTGAAGGCAGGGACTATTTTTCAGTTTGTCTTTGTATCTCTTGTGCCTATTTTAGTACCTTGACTATAGTAGGTATGGGGTAAATTTTCAAATGGAATCATTGAAATTGCAAATGCAAGATATTCTTATCTCCATTTTCCCAGATGAATAATAATAATAATAACCAACATTTACATGACACTTTAAGGTTTTCTGATTGCTTTATATGGATTATCTCCTTTGAGCCTCACAATAACACAATGAAATAAGTGCTACTGGTTTTATTATTCCCAATTCACAAATAAGGAGACTGAAACTCAGAGTTTAACTGATTTCCCCTTCTCACACTTTGCAATCCAGCCCTATCAGTCTACTTGCTATTCCTCTCAAGAGATACCTCCTTTCCCATCTCTACATGATAATCTCACCAGGTTGTTTGGGAAAATTCCTCAAATTGATGCATGACTCACTTATTTATCCATTTACATTTACATAGTTATTTAACAATGTTTATTTGAAAATTAATGGTATTTCTTAATATTAAAACAATAGCTACAATATGGGATCAAAAGGGCCCAGAAATAACCTTAGTTAGCAAATTCTTGAGCTGTAAGGCAAGAGACATGAAACCCAAAGGCAGCACCAATCTAGAGTAATATTCTGGAAGATTAATCAGTAATCATCTATTAGTACCCACTGTGTACCAGTCATTGTTATACAAGGATAAACAGGTATTATTCCTACCCTTAAGAAGCTTATATTTGAAAAGGAGAGACAACATATATATATATATATATGTATATACACACACATACAGAACATATATGAAGCAAATGCAATGTAATCTTGGAGAAGACAGTAGCAGATGGGGAGCAGATAAGGAAGGGTATTTTATAGAAGGTGGTGCCTGAACTGAATTTTGAAGAGGATATGGGATTCTAAGAGGTAGAGATGAGGAGGGAGATTCTGGGCATGAGTGACAACTAGTTTTATGGTGCCAAGATAGAAAATGGAACATTGTATGTAAAGAACAGCAAGTAGTTCAGTAAGGCTGGAACACAGAGAGCATGGAGGAGAGTGATGTATTGTGGTAGACTATAGTAACAGATTGTTGGTGATAGCCTGGAAAGAAAGTAAGGCTCTAAAAGGTGAAGAATTAAATGGAAAGAAAGCCAGACTATGGACAATAGAAAGGAACAGGAGCAATGCCTTCAGACAACTTGGCAAGAGATCCAACTAAGCCAGATCAATAGCATTTGGTAGATAAAACTAGAAGGAGTAAATAAAAGAGATGCAAAATAGTACAGATTTGCAAGTGTTTTTATAGTGATCAAACCTTGCTAGTTATTAAATTGAAACTATCTCAATATTACTATGTTATAAGAGATGATGAGCAGGTTAATTTTTTAAATACTTGGAAAGATCTATATGAAGTAATAAAGAATAAAATGAATGGAAGAGCATTACATGCAGTTTTAGAATTGATATTTGAAGAATAGCTTATGAACTTCCACCATCAGAGAATGAATTGAAAAATAGAAATAAGAAAGATGCTAAAATAAAACAAAACAAAATAAAATAAAGTGAAACCATCACATTTGGACTCTACATTTGGATATGTTTTATGAGGGGGTTGCAAATGGTAGGCACTTAAGAAATCAGGACAAGAATTTCTATGAAATCTTTGTGAGACATTCTTTTTCTAGTTTTCTAGATTTCTAGATGCAATAGACCTAGTGAATCATGTAGAACAGACAGGGAGGAAAGGTTGGGGGAAATGTGTGGGGAGTCACAATGAGCCATGAAGAAATTTTAGATAGGGAACTACTGAAAGTAAGGAATAGGAGGAGAAAATCTTTCCTTCCTGTGTTCTTTCCTCCCTCCCTTCCTTCCTTTC
>NW_025388424.1:0-10018 GCF_016433145.1 Gracilinanus agilis | reverse complement strand
CTCCTGGCACATTCCCATCAGTCCTGCTTCCTTCTAGTGTGGGTGTGAATCACATCCAGCCTTTTCCTTCTCTTCCTGTGGGGGACAGGGAGGCAACCCCATTCCTGGTTTCATTTTATCCAAATGGAATCTAGAGACCCCCAAACTTGTAGCCTACCGAGATCTGATGACTCCACGCCCCCCAGTTTAGTTAGCTTGAAGGGGAAAGCCTCAGGTTTGACAAGGTCACTTGAGTCTCTCCCTGAGGGAAAGTCCAACCTCAGAGTCTCAGAGTAATAGGGAGGGCTGATCCCATCAGGTGTTCAGTATCTCTTGTCCCAAAGGTTCTCCCCTTAGGCCCATGTCCTTTACCAGCTGGCCCAGCCTGTTGGCTGGATCTTCCCCTTTTGAGTCCCTTGTAAAGCCTCAGGCCCTCCCTGTTATTTCCAGTCTGGGACTCCTCCTTTTCCTTTGTTACCATTATGAAGGCAGTCCCTGTGCCTCTCCTCCTCAGCCCCAGATTGCCCATGAAAGGTATGGAAGCTTCCCAACTTTAATGGCTCCTTGGAGTTGTCCAACCTAGCTGGCTGGAGTTCCCAGGCCTCTGTGTGGGTGTGTGGCTCTCAGCTCTGTGTGGAGGCCTTCAGGAAAGCACTGAAGCCCTCTCCATAATCAGAGTGCTTTTTCCCACTAATAGTTCAGTATTTTTTCCAGTTAACAAATCAAATGCCAAAAGTTCCCATGACAAATGGACAAACCAACAAGGAATATTTGAGGAAAGCACAATGTCAAGCTCCATCAGTTCCCACCTTGATTGTGTCCCCAAACAGGCTGTTTGACCATGATCCAGGCCCTTTGGGGCAGGAGATGGGGAGCCCAGACCTCCTGGCTGAGCCCCTGCCATCATCATTCTCAGATTGGGGGCTCCTGCGGAGCTCTGGGTCTGTAGTAATGCCAGAACCTTCCCTTCCATGTAGCTGGCTCTGACTCCCTGGTCATTCTAGTATAATATTGATTTGTTGCTGCAGCCATTGGGAAGCTATTCTCCAATTTCCAGAAGATGTTAATCAGCTTGAATGTGTTCACTTTAAAGCCACTGTACAACTGTTCATCACTATTGTACAATGTTATACTCCCTTCTAGGAGACTTGATCACATCAGGATTCTCCTCTAAAAAGAGATTTCCCTGTGAATTATGGGGACTTCCTTCCAGGGTCACATTTTCTCTGCAATCCCTCTGAGTGGCTAGTCTTGGTGTAGGACCTGAAATGATGCGCCTCCCCCATCTCTCTTGCTCAATAAAGCCTTATAGTTTGTAATGCAAGGATGCAACAGAAGCTTTTGCTCTTCCAAGAGCCAACTGTAAACTCCCTGGCAGTTAGAAGTCTTAGAATCTTCACAAAATGTTCAGTTGGATCCTGAGGCTGGAAGAGAGCTGAAGTTCCAATTGAGGCTCTGCTTTTGGGCTTTGACCTTGCCCTATGCCTTTGTCTCTGGGCAGTTTGAACCTAGCTGATTTCTCTGGACCTCTCCCTGACCTCTCTATATTATACCTCTGTTTTCCTTCTTGAATTTCCCTTTGGGCTCTGGGAGGAAGGGTGATTTTGGTGATTAGGCATCATGGGTTTTAGTTTTCTGTAGGCAAGTAAAGACCAGAGTGAAACAAGGTTGCATGCTTTCACCCCTTATCTTCTTGATGGTCATAGATTGGATCATGAGAAGAATTACCAAGGACAACAATAGGGGCATTCAATGAACTCATACTAAACAGCTTGAGGACCTTGACTTCGTGGATGACATCTGTCTCCTTTCTCACAAGCAGCAGGATGCGCAAGCCAAACTTGCACGACTCTCTGAAGAAGCGGAGAAGACAGGTCTGAAGATCAACAAGAAGACCAAAGTGATCACAGTCAACAGCACACAGGACCTGCCAATCCAACTACAGGGAGAAAACATCAAGGAGATGGACCACTTCACCTATTTGGGTAGCATAGTCAGTAAGGACTGCAGAGCAGATGAAGACATCAGAAACCGAATCAATAAAGCCAGACAGGCCTTTAACACCTTACAGTCTGTCTGGATCTCCAAAGCACTGTCCCTCCTCACTAAGCTCTGAATCTTCAATACCAACATAAAGGCCGTCCTCCTATATGGATCAGAAAGCTGGAGAGTGACGAAAGTCAACACCACCAAACTCCAAGTCTTTGTTAACAGATGTCTAGGCTACATCTTTAACATCAGATGGCCTGAAAAGATCTCCAATGCTAGTCTCTGGGAAAGAACAATCCAGTATCCCATTAGTCAGGACATAGAGAAACCTAAGTGGAGATAGATAGGACATACGCTACGAAAACCGGAAGACAACATAGCCAGACAAGCATTGAGCTGGAACCCTTCAGGGAGGAGGAAAGTCAGAAGACCAAAACAGACCTGGCGAAGATCTGCTGAAAATGAAACAAAAATACTCGGAATGACATGGGCCCAGCTGGGGGAAGTTGCCCAGAACAGAGTCCGCTGGCGTGAGATGGTTGCGGCCCTATGCTCCTAAGGAGTCAATAGGAATAATAATAATAATAATAACAATAATAATAATAATAATAATAAGGCAAGTGGGACATCCTTAAATCAAGCTATCCTGTATTTGATTGATCTAGTAAATACTTTAAGAGAGTCAAATCTCCCTGACTGGGAGAGCAGGCTCTCTCAGTCTATCCCTCTCCTGTGACCCTTCCCCCACCTTCAGCTTTCTCCCTAGCAGCTATTACAAAACCCTAAACCCCTCTCTCCTTCTGATTAAACCTGGTATTAATAAACCCCCTATGTTACCTACTCAAACCCTCTGGTGAAGCATTGTGTTGAAGATTAAAGTAAGGGTTGAAGAGGGAAGGAATTATTTTTATTTCTTGAGGGAACTGCGGGCATCCATCTTGGCAGGAAGTCCTTACAGGAGACTTCCTCCTGCCATTAGTTTCACTGACAGGGAGGAGTCCTCTTGACTCCTCTTTCAAGGGACTTTAGAAATTGACAAGACAAGCCCTCTAGGCAGATTTAAACATTTCTGACTGGCCCAACTCCTTTGTATCTATAGAGATACCTTTCCTCACCTTGAAGGGTTCAGCCTATGTCCCCCAGTATTCCTCTGTCTCCAGCCTCCAGTGACTAGCCTGTTTGGGCAGCCCCTCCTGAATACTCCCATCTACTCCCTTACCATCCAATACACCACCTCATTCATCCCTTCCCTACACTCAGCTATCCCTTTCATTCCTCCTCCTATCACCTCATCACCTTTATCCCTCCTCTAATTAAGATCTACCCACTTTCTTTATAACATTTAATTGGTGAGTAAAGTTAGTGAACTACCTAAAATCTTCTGATACAACAAATGTAGCAATCCAGGTATACATTAATTGTGATATTATTTTAAGAAGTATTCAAAAACTTAACTCTTATACTGCTAATGATTGATCTCTGCAATCTTGAGTCAAATTGAACATTGACCTTCCCAAATCCCTAGTCCTTCCCTAAGGCTACACCCCCAGAAGACTGGTCAGTTATCTCAAGTCTCCTTACTTTTCCTTCAATGATCAATTAACATAGGTATCAAACATCAATAGATGCCTTAGGCCATATCTGCTCTGGATCCTGATCTTAGCTCTACCTATTGTTTTTGGTTTTGGCAGTTTGCATTTAATGATGATTACCTCATAATGTTAATGTATCAAGCCAATGAGCTGTACCTTTCCCCCCATACTGTTATAACCCCAATAAAAGTGACAAGAAATCAGTTGACAAGGAAGCTCTTGACTATCAGAGCTTACTCGCTGTCTGTCTACCTTGTGCCAAAACTTTCTGTGTCTGTGTGTCTTTATTCTCCCCTTATGTTCTCTTTCCATTAATCCTTAACCTGTAACCCATTTTCACTCTGTCCTTGGTCTCCCTTTCTAAGTTTCCAACCCACTAGGAATCTTTGTGAAGCTGCTGGACGGCTTCAACCAAAACGAAGTTAGCTAGGATAACATTCATCCTATCTAGCATCTGGATGATTTCATGGTCTCTTATGCAAGGTGTTATTGATTTTTGGTTCATAAAGGTCCCTAATTTCCTGCAACAAGTACTGGATATCTATGATTGTTATAAATGATGTGCTCTGACCCTGGCTGAATGTATTTGCTTCATCCCAACTGCCATAGCCATAATCCTAACAATCTGGAAATTCCTAGTGGTCTCAAAAAATGTTTTCTCTCATCTGTGGCAATATTTAAACTCAATTACAACAACAAAGAAAGATCCTGATTCTGGGGAACTAATAGATATCAGAATACTATTCCAAGTACTGAAACAAATGAGGGAAGGAAAGGAACTAGACAAGCACACAATTCTCAAGGTAGAGACTGTCAAGTCCAAATACCTAGGGAATAATACCACCACTAACAAATGAAACGCCAATAACAACCAACCATCCGCAAATTCCATAGTCTCACTTTTACCAATCGTAGATAGAACAATCAATCGTGCAGCCTGGTGAAGGGGTAGTGCATATAAAAACATACAAAGCTTTCACCCCAAGTGATATGGAGGTGCTGAAGAGACGTTTTCCAAAATTTTTTGAAAAACCATTCAAAAGCATTAAAGAATTAAAAAGGATGTTCACACTATTCAATCCCAGTTTTGATGACGTGGAATTTCTTTTTGGGGAAATTTACTCTTCCTCAGAAAAGGAAAAATTCCTAAACGAAATGAGGACAAACCCAAATTTAGTGGCCTGGCCATTAGTCCACCAAATTTTAGATTTTACCCAACATGCCAACTAAAGGTACCTTATCCAATGTACAAATGCTTTATTAGAAGCAATGAGAATCCATGCAAAAAGGCCAAATTCATGGCAAAAATTTGAAAAATTAAAACAGGGAGAAGAGGAATATCCTAGCAGTTTCCTACATAGAGTAATAGAGGCAGCAGAAACAATCCTAGGATTACATGACACACATGCCCAGGAAACCATAGATCACATCCATAGGCAGTTTGTAAAAGGAACATCAATCCCAATCCAAAATTATTTTAGGGAAAACTGTATACAATCCAAAATTATTTTAGGGAAAACTGTATACAGTGGGAATCACTGCCACTGGAGGATGTAAGACAGCATGCTTCCTACATCCATGATTCAAAGCAGAAGGAAGCAAGGGCAGCAAGACAGAGAGACTCAGACAAGGACGAACTGATAGCAGATTTGAGAAAACAGTTGAAACAGACAAGGAAAGAAAAAGAATTGCAGGAAATAAAAAATTTTGCCCTTCAAACTAGTAGGAGGCATAATCAATACAGGCAACCGACAATTAACACCCAACGACCAAAATCATCTTCCCCTCGCTGACTTTACCAAAAATGATAATTATAGCCAAAGAGACAGAGGTAAAAGAAGGAGCTATGACAACACAAAATGGTCAAAAAACAATAATGATACAAAGAGAAGTGAGGAAAGCAAGCATGATGGTCCATGCTGTAGCAATTCATGCAAGAAATTTAGTCAATTCCCATCTCTAGAAGAAAAGGAGAGCTACATATAGATGGGAACGAAGCCAAAGTTTCCATGTTTAGAAATTACCCCACTCTTGTGTGAATTTTCTTATGATACAGAAGACTGGAGCTGATTTTAAATGCCTTTCCACATTGATGACATTCAAAAGGTTTCTCTCCAGTGTGGATTCTCTGATGTTCAGCAAGATAGCCCCTCCATTTTGTCAAGGAGTCAAGGGGTTTTGACTAATTTTATAAGAGAATTAAGTGGTTGGTTACTTCTCTCCTGGGCATAATAGGGGCAAATGGGAATGTCTATAGAATATCCACAGAAAATTTTAATATTGGATTGGATTAATTTAAGATTTTAAATGGGTGTTGACTCAATACAAGGGTTATAAAAGTGAGATTGTTTATAAAAGATCAACACTTAGGCTGGTAGAGCAGACAATTCTTTACTTCCTTCCTACATTTCCCACTTTCAATACCTCTACCTTGTTGTAAATAAAAGCTGCTAACACTCATTTTTTTCTTAAAAGGTAATATTTTTATACATGGTGATTAAAATCTCATTTTTTTAATTCTCATATTGACTCAAACCTAATTTCAAATCTTATAATTCTAAATTATAACTAAGGGATTAAAAAACATTTAAATTTTAAAAAGTCACTTTGAAGATAACAGGTTTCTCTCCAGTGTAGATTCCCTGATGGAATTTGTGATTGGAGTTTTGTTTGAAAGCCATTCCATATTCATTGTATGCATAAGACTTTTCTCCAGTGTGGATTCTCATCTGGGGAATGAGATGTATAGATTGTGTGCAACCCTTTCAACACTTTACATTTATAAGGATTCTCTCCTGTGTGAGTTTTCTCATGCTACCTAAGTCTGAGGATGCTTCTGAAGTCTTTCCACATCAATTATACTCATGAGATTTCTCTCCAGTATGGATTCTCTGATGTTGGGCAAGATAGTGCTTCTCTGTGAAAGCCTTTCCACATTGTTTACATTCATAAGGTTTATCTCCAGTGTGGATTCTCTGATGTCTGGCTAAACAGACACTCTCTGTGAAAGTCTTTCCACATTGTTTACATCCATAAAGTTTCTCTCTAGTGTGGATTCTCTGATGTGTGGCAAGTGTCCTTTCCTGTGAAAGCCTTTTCACATTCCTTGAATTCATATGGTTTCTCTCCAGTATGGATTCTCTGATGTTGGGCAAGATAGTGCTTCTCTATGAAAGCCTTTTCACACTGTTTACATTCATAAGGTTTCTCTCTAGTGTGGATTCTCTGATGTTTGGCAAGATGTGATTTCTGTGTGAAAGTCTTTCCACATTTTTTACATTCATGAGGTTTCTCTCCAGTATGGGTTCTCTGATGTTTGGCAAGAGAGCCCTTCTCTATGAAAGCCTTTCCACACTGTTTACATTCATAAGGTTTCTCTCCAGTATGGATTCTCTGGTGTGTGGCAAGATGGCTCCTATCTGTGAATGCCTTTCCACATTGTTTACACTCATAAGGTTTCTCTCCAGTGTGGGTTCTCTGATGTTTAACAAGATCCGCCCGCTTTATGAAAGTCTTTCCACACTGTTTACATTCATAAGGTTTCTCTCCTGCATGAATTCTCTCATGATACCAAAGACTAGGGTTGCTTCTGAAAGCCTTTCCACACTGATTACATTCATAAGGTTTCTCTCCAGTATGGATTCTCTGATGTTGGGCAAGAGAGTGCTTCTCTGTGAAAGCCTTTCCACACTGTTTACATTCATAAGGTTTCTCTCCAGTGTGGTTTCTCTGATGTATGGCAAGAGAGGCCTTCCATGCGAAAGCCTTTCCACACTGTTTACATTCATAAGGTTTCTCTCCAGTATGAATTCTCTCATGATTCCTAAGAATGCGGTTGCTTCTGAAAGCCTTTCCACACTGAGTACATTCATAAGGTTTCTCTCCAGTATGGATTCTATGATGTCTGGCAAGATGGCTCCTATCTGTGAATGCCTTTCCACACTGTTTACAGTCATAAGGTTTCTCTCCAGTGTGGTTTCTCTGATGTTTGGCAAGAGAGGCCTTCCATGTGAAAGCCGTTCCACATTGTTTACATTCATAAGGTTTCTCTCCTGTATGAATTCTCTCATGATACCTAAAACTGGAGCTGTTTCTGAAAACCTTTCCACACTGATTACATTCATAAGGTTTCTCTCCAGTATGGATTCTCTGATGATGGGCAAGAGAGTGCTTCCATGTGAAGGCCTTTCCACACTGTTTACATTCATAAGGTTTCTCTCCAGTATGGATTCTCTGATGTCTGGCAAGATGGCCCTTCTCTGTGAAAGCCTTTCCACACTGCTTACACTCATAAGGTTTCTCTCCAGTATGGATTCTCTGATGATGCTTAAGGCTAGTGCTGTTAGTGAAAGTCTTTCCACACTGATTACATTCATAAGGTTTCTCTCCAGTATGCATTCTCTGATGTCTGGCAAGATGGCTCCTACCTAAAAATGCCTTTCCACACTGTTTACACTCATAAGGTTTTTCTCTAATGTGCGTTCTCTGATGTTTAACAAGATAGCTCCTATCTGTGAAAGCCTTTCCACACTGCTTACATTTATAAGGTTTCTCTCCTGTATGAATTCTCTCATAATACCTAAGACTGGGGCTGCTTCTGAAAGCCTTTCCACCCTGATTACACTCATAAAATTTGTCTCCATTGTGGGTTCTCTGATGGTCTATAAGAGGTGACATGTAGCTAAAGGCCATTCCACATTCATTACATTTATAAGGATCATGACTAGTACAAATGTCTGGATGTTTAAGAAAGTCTGAATTCCAACCAAAGGGATTCCTACTTTGATCACATGCAGATGGTTTCTTTCCACTATGGTGGTCAGTAAGAGATGAGGGATCAGTGCAGGTTGTTCCACACTCATCACATTCATGAGCTACCTTTTTGGGGGGAAGTAGCTGTAGATCAATGAGCTTTGTCTTTGGGACTGTCTTCCCATTTTCATTATGTATATAAAGCATTTCTTCACTATGACTCTTCTGAAGCTGAATGAGATCTGAACTGGGGCTGAAGACTATCTCATAGTGAGTACACTGATAGGCTTCTACTAGGGAAGGTTTCTCATGGTACTCAATAAGCTCTAGCTGTTCATTGGAAGATTCTCTATTTTTACCATACTGAGAATAGTCCTTCCCTGAGGTCATTTTCTTACACTGAACCAGAAATGAATATTGCCAGAAACTCTTTTCATCTTCATCAAATTCATAGTAACTCTTTGGATATCTCTCTACTTTGATATCAGAGTAACATTTTTCTCTCAAATTGAAGTTGTAGGAATCATGACCTATGGATCTTTCCTGGTGAGATTCTCCTGCAAAAATGCTCAATTTTGTACCCATCTCCTTCACTTTAAACTTGATCTCTGCAATGAAAGGAAATAAAAATATATATACAGAGACACATTTACAAGCCTATAAATATAGCCTCTTCTTTACACTGAACAGAACGTGAACCCATGTATGATCTAGCTCTGCAATAACAAAAAAAGTTCACACGCAACCAAATGGAGAGAATCATCATTTGAAATGTATTTAGATCACATCCAAAGAATGATTTAATTGTCAAAGACCTTCTCATCCAATCACACTGGATCCTCACAACACTTCTGTCAAACAAGCAGGGCCAGCATCCTCATTAACCTTCACAACTGGGACATGATGAGCTCTGAATGGCTTGAGTGACTGAGACTAGAATTGAAACTCAGTGACTTCCTGTTCTCTGTACCCAGCACTAGACAGACTTTCTTCATCACATTCTCAATCCTTTCTTCAAGTACCTTTTGATAATTCTGCTTTTGCCTTTCTCATGCTCAAGACAATGTCTTGCTTTTCTGTACTTATCCATTTCACTGCACTCTCAGATGGTCATTCTTTTAAAATCTTTAATTTCACACACTAAGATTTATGTTAATCTTTACAGTTGCTCTGTGTCATTTTAAGGACTCTAACCAAATATTCTTACACTCTATTCAGACTCATGTATATTACGCCATTTCCCAGGCCCACACTGAATATTCATATTATTTTCTTTTCCATCATATCAGTTAGTAAAATGGAATTTCCCCAGTGGTTGCTCCTCATTTTACCCTTTTTTCCCCCCTCTGTTGGAATGTCTAACACCCAATCATGACTTCCAACACTGTTTCTAGTAATCAATGGAGGCACCACAGATTCTATTCTGACCCATCAGATTTGATAGGATGCCAATTCTTTGTTTTTCAAAACTGCATTTCTCTACCCCTAAAATAAAAAAACTTTTCAATAAACACACTAAAATAAATGCATGCATTTCCCATTACCAAAATTACCATGCCTTCTACTGTACCTTTAGTCAATCTTTCTTCTGTCATGAAATAGTCACTATGTTTCACTAGTGATCTTCTAAACATGCTTCCCATTTAGATACACAATGATGGTATAAGATGTTTGGGCCAACAATCCTGAATGGCACCTTACCCGAT
>NW_025388423.1:0-11808 GCF_016433145.1 Gracilinanus agilis | reverse complement strand
GTCCCGCCGCCGCCGCTTCTGCTCCTGGCGCCGCTGCTGCTCCAGCTCGGCGGCCTCCCGGGCCCGCTTGGGGCCGCCCCCGCGCTCTGGGCCCGCAGCTGCATCAGGGCCCGCGCGGCCTGGCCAGGGAGGCGGAGGCATGGCTGGGCCCGGGCCCGGGGGCTCGCCGCCGCCGCCGCCGCCGCCAGGGAGGAGGAGGAGGAGGAGTTATTTTACTAAATTTAAATGTCCCTGAGTTTATATTTCAGAGCCTTAGAAGTTAATTTTAAGAGCTTATCATTAACTTCTTCAATCTGTCTGTGATTACCATAAGTTTAGTATTCCCTCTTTTTTATTCCCTCCCTTTAGTACAGAATTCAACCCAACAACCTTGGCTCATTCTAGGGATTAGATCACAGATCTCTAATCTCTCACAGATAGTCTAGCCAAAAGGCTAGAGTTCTTTCACTAAACTTTGACATTGGATAATATAGGCTTAGAGTTGGATGGTAGCCTAGTGATCATATCTATCACTTTCTTTTTCCAATGAGGAACTGAGTTCCAAAGGAACTAAGCATTTTGCTTTATGTCACTCAGGTAGCAACAAGCCAGAAGAACTCAGGCCTTTTCACTTTTTGTTCAATATTCTTTCCACTACACTAGGTATTCTTAACTGAGGTTCTTCAAATTTGCTTTAAAATATTTTGAAACTGCATTTGAATATATTTGTTTTCCTTTATAATCATGCATTTTATAAATTTATAAATATTATTCTGACAATGGACCAATAAGTTTCAACAGAACATCAAGAGTCCATGACACAAAAAAGGTAAAAAATCCTTAATTTTTTTTTTTAATATTGAATAGAATTGTGTGAAGTAAAATACTTCCATCCCACTGAATGGTGAGTGTTACTTGTTACTGAGTAAGGTGTTGTAAGCTGGCCTCTCCTGGTTTCCCCTCACCTTAGCTTCAGCATGGCAAAACCAGCATGACTGTAGAATATCGCTATGGTCTGACATTTGAAAGCTGGTGGGCAAGAAGCGTTCTCAAACCCAGGCAGAAAGCTTGCTTCTCTGGCTTGGCTTCCAGATGTGGACTGACTGGTTCTCAAAGCCATTCAGGTGCTGGCTTATCTTGGCTCTTGATCTATACTGAACTGAGGTAGGGATAGGACCTTAGCCAGCCATATGAAGAATCAGTTCTATTTAGGCTGATACCTCTTAATCTCTGCCTCTCTGTCTCTGTCTCTGTCTCTGTCTCTGTCTCTGTCTCTGTCTCTGTCTCTGTCTGTCTGTCTGTCTGTCTGTCTCTCTCTCTCTCTCAATAAATACTTTTAATTCCGATACTGAGGCTCCAGACCTTATATTTATTACAGAAACTTATAATTATTATTTTTATTATTACATATAATTATATTTATAATATAATTATTATAATTATTACATATATTGTTTATAATATAATAATTATTATAACTATTACAGAAACTAGTCCAGAATGTGAACTTTGTTCTCATTACATAACTAGCCAAGCTACTTCTCCAATAATGCATTTCCTGGATTATAGTTATTTTTGATGACATACTGAATTCAAGTCATTACAGGTAAAATGTAGTAGAATGATTATGGCTATCATTTATAGCATCAGTACTTTGGAGACATTCTTCAATTTTGGTCTTCAGAAATTGTGGCATTCCATTATTTTCGTGCTATAGTCAGAATATCTGTAGATGAATAGTGATATTAAAATATGGTGTTTGTCTGGAATTTTCCTCTTAGGTAACTTGTTGGGACCATTAAAAGTACTGAGTTATTATTTCCCACATCTGCAATAAAATGCTAAGCACAAAAAAATACCATCTTGATATTACCTTGTATTATTCCTTATGTGATTTAGATCATTTAATAATTTTAATATGAAATAGCATATTTTAATATAAATTTTTGGAGGCCTCAAACTTTGGAAGTGATCTTGGATCTCTGAAAACATGTTATAGTACATTTTAAAAAAGAATTTGCTAATGTGCTTTGTTTATTCATTACAAAGATTTAGAAATTATTTCCTATTCATAAAAGGTCTTTCACAACAATAAGAAAAAATAGTTAAATAAAGTTAATAATGCAGTGACTTCACCTGAAAATGCTTGTAGTTCATAACTGTAGCACCATTCTAATTTTTACTTATTTTAAGTAGACAAAAATCTATTTTCTACTTTACTCCATTGGAGGAAAAAAGTTATTGTAATAAATATGCAGTCAAGCAAAACTAATTTCCTTATATAGCTTTATTGAAAAATATCTTATTTTTTATGTTGTTGTTCAGTCTTTCAGTCCTTTCCAATTCTTTGTGACCCCAGGCATACCAGGCTCTTCTGTCATCCATTATCTTTGATGGTTTCTCTGGTTCATGTGTATTGTTTCCATGACACCATCTATCCATTTTACTCTCTACTATTTTCCTATTCTTTTGCCTTCAATCCATCCCAATATCAGGGTCTTTTCCAATCGATCTTGTTTTCTCATTATGCAACCAAGGTATTTAAGCTTCAGCTTTAGTATTTGATATTCCAGTAAATAGTATGAATAAATTTCTTTAAGTATTGACTACTTTGATTTTGCTGTCTGAGGAATTCTCAAAAGTATATGCCTCTTTTTATACAAAGTATTTATTTACCTAATTATCTCTAAAGTCCCTTCTGTCAATAAATTTCACTATCATCTGAGTGGAAATCTGAAGGTCTGTAAATTGAAAACCACCTATTTGGGAGGCTCATAACCTCCCAAAGATCAGCCATCAGGTGATTATTTTTTTGGCTCTAGTGCTCCATGATGAAGACCTACAAGAGTGGCACTCTATGTGAGAGTCTATCCTAATTAAGTCATTTAAAGTAATAGAAGTCATAATGTAATTATGGACTAAGAGCTAGAAGGATCTTTAGATGCCACCTATTTCTTTCATTTTATACTTTAAAAAACTGAGACCAAGAAAGGGGAAATGATTTGCTTTTTGGAAACACAGGAAGTAAAAAATAGAGTTAAGATTCAAACCCAGGTTTTCTTATTTCATATTCAATTTTATGTTCAATTCCTGAATCTTTCCAAATGAGCCACTGCATCTCTGATTGCTCTGAAAATGGCCTCTGAGTTTTGCTTTCTCTCAGTATTCCACAGACCTGTGTTTTTAGAGTTCACACTTGCAGTTTTTCTTCTCTTTATTCTACTTTTGTTGCATTACTTTCTCTTAGAACAGAACAGCCTCTCTCTATTCTGCCATACAGAACCAACCCAGTGGAATTGGGTTATCGCCAACCTGGCTTAAATGCTGATGTTTGGGCTATTCTCCAAGAACTCATTTTGGATGATCTTATCCTGCCATTTATTGTTAGGAATGCATTGTAGGTGACACTGATGAAATTGTTCTATCTCTCTGGAACATTTCCAGGTTGCAGAGAAGGTTGGACCTGATTAGTGTTCAATGTTCATACTTGCATTTGTTGTATTGATGTCTGTGTCTGGTAGAATCACTGAATCTTTGAGTCACAAGGGGCTTCAGAACTAATTTAGCCTCACCTTCTAGCTAATTCAAGAATCCCTTCTGCAGGATTATAATCTACAGGATTCCTGGAAATTGGTAATTACTTACCTGGTTAATTACTTACATTGCAGGAAAGAGCCTGATAAATAGTATGATATAGAGAATAGAGAACCAGTAGATCTTGAAGACAGAAATAATAATAATAAAATAAAAATAAAAATAACTGACATTTACATAACACTTAAAACTTTGCAAAGCACTATACAAATGTAATCTCATGTGATCCTCACAATAACCCTGTTAGGTACATACTATTATTATCCTCATTATAAAGATGAGGAAATTGGGGCACAGAGAGATAAAATAACTCAGTATCACACAGCAAAAAAGTGTTAGAAGTAGAATTTGAACTCAGGTTTCCCAGTTTTAACTCCAAAGCTCTATCTACTTCCCTAGATGAATGGGCTTAAAGGGTCTAGGTAATTTTCTAGAATGCAAATGGTAGAAGAATTAATCTGCCTGAACTGTGAAAGAGTTTACTAGTGATCTTTGAACCAATGAAATCACAAATTTGGAAACTCTTCCCCACCTCCTATTACATACATACATCATCTCTTGTCCCTTCACCAAAAAGCTTACATTTATGGTTTTCAAAGCCTTTCCATATCTATTATTTTGTTTGATCTTTTCAACAAAGCTAGTGTCATCATCCCTATGTGGCATTAAGGGCTTTCCAGTCTCTATTTGATACCTACCCTTCCTGTTTTTCCCCAAATGATAAATTAACTCCCTTCTCCATTTCATTTACCTCCATCCCAGGGAAAACTCTCAATATTCTCTTAGATTTAGCAGGATAATAACAAATATCTCAGTCTTCCTATCACATTCTTAACCTATAAGATAGAAGCAGATTGTATGGATATGATAATTAGGTGTCCTTTAATTAAATATTGTCACTATGAATATATGATGAGCTATTTATTAAACCTTGAAGCATGACACCAGTCTCTATGTTTATTGGCACAACATCCTTGGCCATTGATTCCAGTACATCATTTAAAGTTCCTTTTAAAAGAGGACTACTCTTGGGGGTAGCTGGGTAGCTCAGTGGATTGAGTCAGGCCTAGAAACGGGAGGTCCTAGGTTCAAATCTGGCCTCAGACACTTCCCAGCTGTCTGACTCTGGGCAAGTCACTTAACCCCCATTGCCTAGCCCTTCTCACTCTTCTGCCTTGGAGCCAATACACAGTATTGATTCCAAGAAGGAAGGTAAGGGTTTAAGAAATAAAATAAAATAAAAGTGGACTACTCAGGCAGTAGCTGAAGCCGCGGCAGCCGAAGCAGACGTGGCTGTGTGGGCTCATTTTGTGGGGATCTAGGCCCAAGTCTCTCCTTAATGGCATTGAACGGCTTCCAGCTTAAGGTTAGTTCGGGTCAGGCGGCGAGGTAGAGGCGCTAGCGGGGAGCCGGCGACTGACTTCTCTGGGGGTCATTGTTTAACAGAATACATCAGCAACTATGCAGAATTCTGCTCATATGGATGAGTACAGCAATTCTAGCAATGGCAATGCAAGCAATGATTCTGAGGTAGCCATAGAGCAGACCACTGATTTCAGTACTGAGATTATGAATGTTATAGAAATGGAACAGTCACCTGATGGCTCTCCCAATGTGAATGAAGAAAATACAGAGGAAAATGAAATTTCAAATGTAGAACTACCAGTGACAGACACTGAAGCACAATTTCCTCCAGAATATGAAAAGTTTTGGAAAGCTGTAGAAAATAATCTCCAAGATTTTACTGGCTGGGTATATTTGCTGCAGTATGTAGAACAAGAGAATCACTTGCTGGCTGCCAGAAAAGCGTTTGACAAATTTTTTACACATTATCCATATTGCTATGGTTATTGGAAAAAGTATGCAGACCTTGAAAAACGCCATGACAACATTAAACAATCAGATGAGGTTTATCGACGAGGGCTTCAGGCAATACCTCTTAGTGTTGATCTTTGGATTCATTATATAAACTTCTTAAAAGAAACTTTGGACCCAGATGATCCTGAGACAAATAATACAGTAAGAGGAACTTTTCAGCATGCCGTTTTAGCTGCAGGAACAGATTTCCGATCTGACAGATTATGGGAAATGTACATAAACTGGGAAAATGAACAGGGAAATCTGAGAGAGGTTACAACAATATATGATCGTATTCTTGGTATTCCAACACAGCCCTATAGTCATCATTTCCAGAACACGTACAGAATAACACGTAAAGAACACGTACAGAATAACTTGCCTCGAGATCTTTTAACTAGTGAGCAGTTTATTCAGTTACGAAGAGAACTGGCTTCTGTAAATGGACACAGTGGTGATGACGGTCCCCCTGGTGATGATTTACCATCTGGAATTGAAGATATAACAGACCCTGCAAAGCTAATCACTGAAATAGAAAACATGAGACATAGAATTATCGAAATTCATCAAGAAATGTTTAATTATAATGAGCATGAGGTTAGCAAAAGATGGACATTTGAAGAAGGTATTAAAAGACCTTATTTCCATGTGAAACCATTGGAAAAAGCACAACTGAAAAATTGGAAAGAATACTTAGAATTTGAAATTGAAAATGGGACTCATGAACGTGTTGTGGTGCTCTTTGAAAGATGTGTCATATCATGTGCCCTCTATGAGGACTTTTGGATTAAGTATGCCAAGTACATGGAAAACCATAGTATCGAAGGAGTGAGACATGTCTACAGCAGGGCTTGTATTATACATCTTCCAAAGAAACCCATGGTTCACATGCTATGGGCTGCTTTTGAAGAACAGCAGGGTAATATTAATGAAGCAAGGAGCATTCTGAGAACATTTGAAGAATGTGTTTTAGGATTGGCCATGGTTCGTTTGAGGAGAGTAAGTTTAGAACGACGACATGGAAACATGGAGGAAGCTGAGCAGTTGCTTCAGGATGCTGTTAAGAATGCCAAATCGGGCAGCTGGGTAGCTCAGTGGATTGAGAGCCAGGCCTAGAGACGGGAGGTCCTAGGTTCAAATCCGGCCTCAGCCACTTCCCGGCTGTGTGACCCTGGGCAAGTCACTTGACCCCCATTGCCCACCCTTACCACTCTTCCACCTATAAGTCAATACACAGAAGTTAAGGGTTTAAAATTAAAAAAAAAAAAAAAAGAATGCCAAATCAAATAATGAATCCTCATTTTATGCTATAAAACTAGCTCGACATCTTTTCAAGATACAGAAGAACCTTCCAAAATCAAGAAAAGTGCTCTTGGAAGCCATTGAGAGAGATAAAGAGAACACAAAATTATACCTCAATTTACTTGAAATGGAATATAGTGGGGACCTCAAACAAAATGAAGACAATATTCTCACCTATTTTGACAAGGCAATACATGGTTCATTGCCTATTAAAATGAGAATTACATTTTCTCAGAGAAAAGTGGAGTTTCTAGAAGATTTTGGTTCTGATGTGAACAAGCTTCTTACTCTTAAAGGAACAAGACTCTTTAAAAAGGAAAGCTGAAAATGGGGCAGAAGAGCCAGATGAAAAAAAAGTACACACAGAAGATGCAAGTTTAGCATCTACTCAGTTGATAGATGGAGACATCCAAGCTAACCAAGCTGCATATAATTATAGTGCCTGGTATCAATATAATTACCAGAATCCCTGGAATTATGGACAGTATTATCCTCCCCCGCCAACCTGATGGAAAAAAGTATTTTGATTTCATAATTGGCATTGTTGGGAGTTGGGGGGAAATGCACATTTTTTTAATGAGGGGTATAAACAAAGCAAAATTTGATATTTGATAACTTGTCTTCCCTATTCTCACGTAACATAATTTACTTAGTAATTGGGACAATATTTCACTTAAAAGCTAATAACAAATGCTATTTCTTACTTTTTACTGGAGAATATTTTTTTTAATTTTTGCATTAAGTGGTCTAGAATTCTCAACACATTTGAAATCTTTGTAGCCTTAAGGAAAAAAAAAAACTAACTGAAAGTCATGTCAGTATAGCAAGTAATTTTGAATATATATACATATATATATATAAAGGGCTGGTTATTAAAATGTCTTCACCTCATAAAAAAATGAGTTCAGACTTTCAACTATTACACTATGAAAAGGATTGTGTCCAGGTCTATGTTCTAATTGTCCTTGTTGTGATATTACATTTACTCATAAAAAAAAAATTAAAGATCTAATCCTTAAATGGATATTCAGTAAGTGATAAAATGTCAAAATATCCCTTTAAAAAATGAAAATCATATTTTAAAAATATGGTGTTTCAAGTAGATTTTTGTACTTAAGAATGTTCATGTATAAACTTGTGAGCAGACTTTTTTGATCAAACTGATCGTTTTCATTTTTGTAATAAAACAAGGACTTCTATTACAATTGCTTATGAATTGATTTTTTAAAACTACATTTTAGAAATTGAACTTGTGCCAATTAAAGCAGGCAACAAGCTAGGTAAGACACATTTTAATATTCTTTATTAATTTTATTTTAAATGTCAAAAAACTCTGCTCCTTGCATAGTCATTATTTTAATACAGGTCTAGAGAGGGTTTTTGCTTTGCTCACACTGAGAGGAGGATTTACTCTTTAGCCCCTGACTAATGTTGAGGACTCAAAAATCTTTCAATGGGTCTATTATTTACATCTAGCAAGAGACCCATTAGTCATGATCAAAGATTCAGTGTTTTTAATTGGAAAGAAGTCAAAAGAAGTTTGGTGTCAGAAGCTGATCTCAGGTCCCGAGAAATTTGATCACCTTTATAGTGAACTAAGAGTTGTCACTAAGCTTTATTCCGTTAGCAAAAACAGGCCAATTTTTTAGTTGTGATTATCCTTAAAAAAACTTGAGTAAAATATGTGCTGAAACTTCTTCTAACAAAATTAACATTTTATTAGATTTTAAAGTTTTCTAGTTGAGTAAAGCAATCTAAAAATTTAAAACACTAGAAGGAATCTTATGCATCACATATAGCCCCATTAAATTCAATGAGCCATCCACAGTTGTGTTAATGTATTTGTATTCAGGATTTTCTATTTACAATATGACTATTAAATAATAGAAAACTGAACCCCAATCAATCTTTTACATAGCCTTTTCAAAAACACATCCACATCCAACTTGAGGAATTTATTCTTGGAAATTGTCAGTTCTTCAAGTATGGACAAGGCCACAGGTAGAAGTAGCTCCTGAAGTATGTAGTTTTTATATCAGTAAAACATTTTTCACTTCAATCGATGTCTACTAATTCCACTTCAAAATTAAGTTTTGCATTTGGTGGAATTCTGTTTGAGAAGTCAAGGTAAATATTTTTGAAGTACTAATTATTATGCCTAAATCAAACAACATTGCCCTTCATTAATAGTCCAAGAGTAAAAGGAAAGGATCCATGGTCTGAATAGAGCTATTTTGTATTGTTTTCAATATACTTCAGATTTTTGGGATATTACAATAAAACTTAAGAATTCATTTTATAGAGTTGGGCAAACTACCTTCAGAAAACCTCAGGAAGTTTTTCACCATGGAAAAGAGGCCCTGCTCTCAGTGGCAGATTTGTCACATTGTTTTCTCCAGGTGTTAGGCCAAGGAGTTCAACAAGAGGTCTAAGAACATAGTGGTATTTTCCCTATATGCCAGGTGATCCTAAAAAATAAACTACATGTACAATTCTTTTTTACCTTTCCTACACACCTAAGTGAGTAAAACTAAAGTTTGCAAAATGAAGTTGTGCTTCAGAGAGTGATGATTTATGTATGGCATCACCACTGTCTAGTCAGCAAGCACCTTCTTCAAAAGGTCGCTATTATTAGAGATATCTGTTAAAACATATGCTATGAATGAATGTCTACCAAGGAGGTTGGGTTTCTCTTTCCTATTTGAAAGCAGAAAGGATAGTTTGCATCAGGCTGTCCTTTTTTGCCATAAGCCCATTCAGGTTCAATCTCCAGGCAAGCCTTTTCTCCTTTACTCATTGTTAAGAGTGCTTCATCCCACTAAAAGTGAAAACATAGAAAAATATTTAAAAAATAAGCAGAAACTATGTAGAAATTCTTCTAAACAAGTTGAAGCATTCTAGGAGAACACTGTTTCTTATTAACCATTTCCTTCATTTTAAATAAATCAAGTCTACTTTTGCCAAGGGCTTATTTTTATGACAGACTTTTGGTCTAAAACATTTATATATCCTTATTAGAAATACATGGGGTTTTTGCATGTCAATTCCTCCCTATTCTGACCTCAAAGGTATATTTGAGGGGAAAATTATTGAGTTAAAATATATAAAAGCTTATGGAAAAGCACATGCAATCAATTCTTCATAGTGGAACTATGATATGAATATTGTATAAATGATAATCTGATGTGAGGAGAAAGGAAAAATTCATTTTAGGATATCTCTGTAAGCTATTTATAATTGAGTCTCCATAGCCTAAGAGAAGGGAGAGGTCATTAAGAAGCAGCAGAAATGGAAGCAAGTGATGGTGATGGTTATTTGCCCAAAAGCTACTATAATTTTAAGTTGTCTAGTTTACACCTCAAACTCTGGTGATCAATTGAAAAGCTTATTATTAATTTTATTATTAATCTGTGGAAAGGATACAGGTAATTATAAAGAGTGAAATTCTTTATCACTAAATCACTAAAATGAACACCCCAGTGCTGGAAAGGATTCCTACTGTATTTGGTTTTGTGTTTAATTCTTTACTTAAGATAGGCTAGGCATACAGAGTTAATTTAATGTATAATTCTGTGGAAAAACAAGTATTGAATGAAAACCTGACTGGACAGAATTTGAAAGTTGCCTTGTGCCTCACTCAATATAAGATGCCAATTCCATGACTTCAGAAAGTTTCAAGTAATAAAGGAATGAGACCTGTCCATATGCAATCAAAGTGTCAGAATTTCACATGATTCTTGTCTTATTCCTACAAGCACTGAAGCAGTAAGGGACTTACTGTCATCAAGCCCATTTTATAGAGAAATCAAAGTTCAAATCTGTGTCTTCCTGGCTCCTAATTTTAACACTTTCCACAACTGCACTGCTAGCAAGCTACATGAAAAATGTTAAATGGATAATATTTATAAGGAATAGCTCTTAAATTGATCAGGTTTAATAAGAATTACCAGTAACAAGCCAAATCCAAGTTCATCATCTTATAAGTTATATGTAATTGTCCAAAATTTAGAAATATTTCAATGTTATACTGAACATATAGCCTAATTCCTGCTCACTTTTTGGTCATTGCAGGATTTACTATTTTAGTAAAAAAGAATTGAAACTGTAGGGCTATTAAGGGCAGGAATGACTTTGTCTTTGATAGGACCTAGAACAATGCCTTCTATTTATTACTTACTCCTCTGATAACTTTTCCCACTCCAACTTTAAAACTTAGAGACTTAGCATTCTTTTTCTTCTTTGCACCTGTAATATAATTAAGATTATCTATTTTTTCAGAATTTGATTTTTTTAATTTAAACAATAGACAGTACATTCTTGCTGATTGATGTCACTGTGCAGGTTTTTTGGTAGCATAAAACAAAGTAAAAGCCCCCAAACCAGATGACAGAGAATTCTGTATTATATGTTCAAGCTTACCATTAAGAAGCTTTTTTTGTTCATTCTGTTAGGCTTGAATGACACTTAGTCAAAGTATTTCAGGCCCTATAATGCTGCATCATTCAAGGCTGGGGAATTTAAGTTCTCCCATTTCTACTCGATTTTGAATTACTTTGTTATCAACTGTGTTGAAGGCACAGTGCTGTCAAAAGCCTATAGACAGCCAGTGAAAAAGACAGCTTATATTATATAGTGCTTTATGGTTACAAAGCATTTTCGTGTAATTATCTAATTTACTCCTCCTCCCAATAAATAGCTTGTACAGAAGTGCTGGTGTTATTAGACTCATTTTACAAATGAGGAAAAGAAATTTAGAGACCAAGAGGTTTAGGTCACAAAAGGTCACAAAGGTTGGATTTGTCTGGGCTAAAATAGAGGTTTCTTGACTGTTAAGTTTAGAGTGGTTTGAAGTAAACTTGATGGTTCCCAACCTTGGGGAGGGGCAGGGGTGGGGAGAGAAACAACAAAATCATTACAAGGGTCTTCAGATCCACACATGTACCAAGCATTGACACTTTTTAAACTTTAATTCCAATAAAAAAAAATGCAGCATGACTCATGTATGTATTACCATTTAAAAACTGTACATAGATGATGTTATGATAATGTCATTAAAAGTTTTTAAATTCATAGTAA
>NW_025388422.1:2500-7253 GCF_016433145.1 Gracilinanus agilis | reverse complement strand
AGGGAAGGGAAGGGAAGGGAAGGGAAGGGAAGGGAAGAGACCTTTATTATCATCATCAATATTGCAGTCCTCACTCTCAAAATCTAGGTTTTTTTTTTTATTCCCACCACCACTTAAGAGAATTTTTTCTTTTTTTGGACTTCTTTTGCTACTATTTTGCCTAGGGTGGGATGATTTGGTTGAGGTCTCTACATACCATAATTCATACCATAATCCTCTCCCTGTAAGTATCATGAAAGCTGACCATATAACTTGAAACCCACTAAAGGGAAATACTTATAAGCCATGAAATTCAAATCAAATGATTTTTTAATAGTAAGAGAGGAAAAAAGAGAAAAAAAGTCTCCAGGAATAGAATAATATTTTATATAGCATTCAGTCCAATCGTACCCACCCTCTCTCATCTGTAAGCTTGTCTTTAAATTCAGGGTAACTTTATGTACCTATAAGAAAGAATAGCTTGACTTGTTTCTTTCTAAATGCCATCAAATGATAGTTAATCTTGCCAGCAAGTATGAATTAAGGGTGAGCCAAAGAATCTAGGATGGATAAGTCTAGGATGCCATTATAACCAGCAGCCCTGAATATAGTTCATGATACTGAAGATACAAGATGTGATCTGTTTCTCCCTCAATGAGGCAAGGAAGTGTGGTGGGCACAGAGGAACAGATTTAGGGAGTAAGTACTTACCTTCAAGATTGGGTGGCATCGCCCCAAGTGAATAAGCTCCTTCCTTCATGTACAACAACAGCTCCTCTCCAGGTTCAACGTCCTTGATGACTTTATAATAAATCTAGGACGGACAAAGCAGAGGCATGTATGAAATATCTTTTCTTTGCTGAAAATCTCTTTTTCCATACTTAGGTACTTTTGCTGTTTTTTTTTTTCGCTGCCCCTCATTCCCTCCCCCGCCCCCCCAAACCCCACGTTAATCAAGGAGGCTGGTCTGTTTGTCACTTGATTGGATTTCTAATTGCTGCTGAGAGGTCTTAGTTTGGGATTTTTTGCAGAATATAGATTTTGAGGAACTCAAATCATTTTATGACTTGGATGTTAGAACAAACAAGGAGCTTGTGTGTGTGTGTGTGTGTGTGTGTGCGTGCACGCGTGTGTGAGTGTGTGTATATGTGTATGTGCATGTACACATGAGCTCTTTTAATTTTATCCCATTTCCAGATATTTTCCTAAAGAGTCTTAAAAATGAAACAGATGAAAGAGAAAACATCAAGTTTCCATTCTGGGTGTGTTTGTGTGGGGCAGGAGTAGATTATGGAGACTCTTCTGGGCTTTGATTAAGACGATGACCAAGAGCTTTTGGTCTCAGTTCTTTTTGCTTGTTTGACGTCAGTGGGACTTGGTATTTCTTTGGCTAGGCCCCTGGGGCTTGGAGGTGAACCTGGCTGTTTATAAACAAAACCTAACACAATTGCGAAAATAATCACCAACTTCCACGTCCAGAGCTTCAAAGAAATCAGGCCATGAGCCTAAGGAGAAACCAATCAGCCCTCCATCTTTCTCTCTTTCTCCTTTGGTTCCCATTTGGACTTCTGAAGGGTTTCAGACTCCTCCATTTAAAAACTCAAGGGCAAGGCCATGTGATCTCTAAAGACCCTGCTAGCTCTGACATTCTCTGTTCTAGAGTCTCTTCTACAGACATTGCTTATTCTAAGATCCCTCCAGATTCTGACATTCAAAGCATCTTTCCCAGGCAAATGCTGGAGCCCTTAGTACCCAGTGAGATTTAAAAAAGAAGAAAGATCTAGGATGACCCACAGAGAAGGAGATGTCCTGGATGATGCCTTCTGTGATGTGGGGAGGGGTATAGGGGCTTACATACTTGTGGATAAATTCTATTAATAAAAATAAACAAAAAGTCAATGAAGTAAAAAAAGAAAAAGAGATGGCACTCTCAAAGAAGCCTAGAAACAGTTCAGACTATCCCCAAAATCAGATCCAAAGGCACCTGATGGTTTCTGAATTCCTCATCATGAAAGTATTGCTACCAAGATGACATTTTGAAAGATATGGGCCACATGTTACTAATGTCTTTGGTGCAGTCAAAGCCCATATAAGGGAAGAAGTCGACCTCTTTGAAAACTAATGAGACTGTGGGGCGGACAGTTAGGGGAACACTAAGAAAATGGTTTCATTTTGTAATTGGCTAGGTTTGCAAGAGGCTGGAAGTGAAGCAGGAATCGAGAGACTTTTACAAAGTTCTGGGTTTGACTTGATCAGAGAGAGAAATTGAAATTTGTAGATGGACATTAAAATCCCTACCTGTACAACTTATTGTCTGTATGGCCTTGGGTAGATTAATTAATCTCTTTTTCAGTTTCCTCATCTGTAAAATGAGGGGACTAAACTAAATGATATTGACATTTTTTTTAAAATTGCAAAATCAATAAACCCATGAAATGATTCCCTACAGTTATCTCATTCTGGCTCAACTTCTTAAGATCTCAAGAATCAACAAATATGATTTTCTTTCCTGTTCATTTATGCTGAGGAACACGAAGGAGGTATATTAGTAGAAGGGTACCCCAATGAACCTAGCATAGTACCCTGAACTACCTTGAACTTGCTTTGCAAACATACAGGTTAAAAGTCTGATACTTCAGATACAATTGCTTTCATCCCACAGACCACCCTTCCTCCCTTCCATGTCAAATAATTCTCAAAGGGATGGCGGGGTAGGAAAGGGTGTCACATTAAGTGATTTGTCACCCAGGTAGGCATTAGAACAGCACCAGATGATTTTAACACTCCAATTCTAAGATATGAGATGTAGTAAGTAAAAACCCTTTCTCCTTATAGTGTTCCCAATTTCTGTCCCAGCACTGTGACCTTCTACAGAGTTTTTATTTTATTTTATTTTATGCTGATGATCCTTAGTATTTTTTTGGGGGGTCCTATACATAAGAAGCCAGGGCATTAAATATTTGCTGTTTTGGAGGCTGTGGAAAGACTCATTGATCAATATCCCAGTTGACCAAACCTCATGACTGGAAATCCCCCAGTCCAAATTCCACTTGGAACTCAGCATCTGGCAGAAGACATGTGGTCAAAGCCAAGAAAGTAAATTTGAATTGTTCTTGAGGGAGATGAAGGGGCAAGGGATATTCTCTGGAGTAATAAGCTGAAGCCACAGGTATGTGACTAGAGAGTTCTCAAGGAGCAAAAGAAAGATTATAATCCCCTGTCATTGTCCTGGTTCCCAAGACCAAAAAATCCTTCACCTAGGGCTTTGAACTCTATAAGGAAATGAGAAAATGGTGGGAAGCTCAAGAGGGCCTTTGGCTGTTTTTTTAGAATCTAAAAAGCCTTCTCTTTGGTTATCTTCAGAAGAGGGGAATCTACCTTAGAACTCTCTTGAGTGTTTGCTTCTCTCTTGGCCTTCCCTGTGAATTTAGAGGACATGACTTGGAGTCAGAAAAATGTGGGTGCCTGCCCAGTTTCTGACATATCCTCACTGTGTGACCACAGCAAATCCTTCAACCTCCCAGTGCCCCCAAGCAACTTAATAATAGACTTTAAGTTATAGATATATTGCTGGATTCGCATTAGTAAAGAAAGTTTTCCACAATGGGAGCTCCCCAAACCCACAAAATCACAGTGATATTAGTATATTAATATTATATAATAATGATTATTATTATATTAATAATAGCATCTAGCATTTTATCATGCCTTAAGGCTTTCAATCTAATTTGATCCTGACAACAACCCTGGGAAGGTAGATGCCATTATTATAATTATTCCCATTTTACAGATGAGAAAACAGGCTGAGCGAGGTTTATACCGTCATACAGCAAGTCAATTTCTGAGTCAGATCTTCCTGACTCCAAGCCCATCAGTTTAACTATTTAACCATCAACCTGCCTATACTGATGGTGATGATTATGTAACACTGGGCAAAGCCATTTCTGAATGGGAGGAAAAGGGGCCCTTTCCATGTGTCCATGTGTCCTTGAGAAATCTCAACTTTGGGATGACCCCTTTTCCAAGTATGACAGCTTCCCCCCCCCCCCCCTTGGTCCTATTCCTTCAGCTCTCTGCTCCCAGTTTGCTGTTGGTGGGACAGCCTTTCTGACACTAAGAAAAAAGTCAGAGAAATATTAAATGATCACATAGGAAAGAGGGTGACACCCCAATCCACTCACATGATCCCTTAGCATAATGGGAAACCTGTGTTTTAACAACCCACTTAAAACACAAAGAGATGTTTTTTTTTTTTTTTAAATAAAACTCATTACTAGCATCAGATACCCAGGCAATAGTCACTGACTCATTTAATCAACTTTCCACCAAGCCAGTCACAAATATGAATAGTTGAGCCATGGTACATTAGCTTAATTAGGCTTTCTAGCAAATAAGATTGCCTAAGTTTTTGTTTGGTTCTTGTAATGAGCATTAGAGTCTCGAAATCGAGGGTATAGACTCTGGGGGTACCAGCTTTGAAAAGGGACATTTCCAATAGCAAGTCAGAGTTATGTCATCATTTCGAATATAAATGGATGTAAGGTAGGGTTCAGAGAAATATTCCCCAGGGAAGGTCTGATAGTGTTTAGTACAGGAGATATTAATAAGTAAATATTAATATTTCCTTAATAAGGAGAGTTTTAAGAAGCTGCCAGAATTTAGACTTTACCTGGGTGGTAAAGGAAGTCGGTCTAGATAAATGGGTGTCTACTATCTACTGCCCAGAAGCAATGTGGCATAGCAAACACAAATCAGGCCAATGAGCCTGCAGGAC
>NW_025388421.1:0-3652 GCF_016433145.1 Gracilinanus agilis | reverse complement strand
ATATATATATATATATATATATATATATATATACTAAGATAAAGTCAAAATTGATACTTGATCTAGAAATAAAGAATGATAGCATAAACAGATCAGGAGAACATGGAATACTTTACCTTAGACTTATGGATAAAAGAAGAATTTATATCCAAATAAGGCAGAAAACATTATGATATATAAAATAGATAACTTTGGTTACATTAAATAAAAAAGCAAAATGCAAACAAAACCAACACAACCAAGATTAGAAGGCAAACAACAAACTGGGAAAAGTTTTTATAGCAAGTTTCTATGACAAAGTTCTTATTTCTTAAATATATAGAGAATTGAGTTGAATTTACAAGAATACAAAGCATCCCCAATTGATAAATGGTCAAAGGACATGAATAAGCAATTTTCAGATGAAGAAATTAAAACTATCTCTAGTCAAAAAAATGCTCCAAATTACTATTAATTAGAGATGTGAAAATTAAAATAACTTGAGGTACCAGTTTATTGGCTAATATGACAAAGAAGGACAATGATAAATATTAGAGGAGATGTGGAAAAATTGGGAGACACTAAATCACTCTTGATGGAGTGGTAAACTGATACAATCATTATGGAGAGTAATTTGAAAACATGCCCAAAGAAGCCATAAAATTGTGTTTATCCTTTGAACTAGCAATTCCACTACTAGGTCTATATCCAAATGAGATAAAAAATAGGGGAAAAGGTTCTACTTGTACAAAAATATTTATAGCAGTGGTGGCAAAGAACTTAAAACTAAAGAGATGTCTATCAATTGGGGAATGGCTGGACAAATTGTGGCACATGATTGTAATGTAATATTATTGCACCATAAGAAATGAGGAGCAAGATGATAAAAAAAAATCTGGAAAGACATATTAAATAATGTAAAGTGAAATGATCAGAACCAGGAAAATGTTACACAGTATCAATTGGAGTGTATGATGATCAACTATGAATGACTTAACTATTATCAGAAATGCAGGAATCCAAGACAGCTCCAAAGGACTTATGACAAAAAAAGCTATCCACCACCATAGATAGAACTGATGGAGTCTAAATGCAGATTGAAGCACATCATTTTTCACTTCATTTCCTCCATTAATTTTTCTCTAGTATGTGTCTTTTTCACAACATGATGAACATAGAAAAATGTATTGGATGATAACACATATTCAACCTATATCATATTATATGCTGTCTTGGGGAGGGAGGAAGGCTAAGAAGGAGGAGAGAACATGAATTGCAAAATATCAGAAAACAAAGTAGAGTGCCGTTATCTGGAAAAAAATGAAAAAGAAAACAAAAACTTTAAAACCACTTTTTAAAACTACCAGTTAGAGGGGCAGCTGGGTAGTTCAGTGGATTGAGAGCCAGGCCTAGAGACAGGAGGTCCTAGGTTCAAATCCGGCCTCAGACACTTCCCAGCTGTGTGACCCTGGGCAAGTCACTTGACCCCCATTGCCTACCCTTACCAATCTTCCACCTATAAGTCAATACACAGAAGTTAAGGGTTAAAAAAATTTTTTTTTAAAAAACAAAAAAAACTACCAGTTAGATAGCAGATCTAGTGGCCAAATTGAAAATCAGCAAAATATGCATATATTTTGAGGAAAGATCCCTTTAAATTTCACTATAATTTTTAGAATTTGTTATTTACAGTTAAATCTTATGGAACTTTGATTGATATTTTCCTGAGTCTAATTCCAGGTCCAGTTGCTGAGAAATGCTATTGAGTTAGTGATCCAAAGTACCAGTAGCCTAATGGGGATGACATAATGAATTGCAAGTGGAATTCTGTCTTAAGAGATGAGAGAGCCACATTTGGTCATAATTTGAGGTAGGACTCTCCTAACTTGATTTCCCTTATGGGACATTTCTTCTTGAATGGAAAATTTCCCCTCCTGACTGATGCTAAGCCTGGTTATGGCATGTTTGTCAATGCAATTGGCTACCTATATGATTTTTGCTTGGAATCAATATCAGGCTAGGGGACCATCTTTCCTTACTATAGCCATGTTCCTATTTTACTTTTTATGACAACTAATATAATCACGGCAGGCAATAAGTAAAATATGCAACTTTTACATTAATTCATTTGTATGACCATCAAACTTAGGAAAAGGAGTCACCTACTTGCAAAGGGTGTACCTATATCCTCATGAATAGGATTAAATCTATAGCAGCATCTTCTCCTCATAAGGGGGAGAATGAGCAGCTAAAAGTGAATAACCAGAATAAATAATTGGAGCAAATTTTTTTGAGAAATTAATGAGAAGATAATTATATGTATATATGTATATATATAAATCTCAAGTGTAATTGTTTATTATAGAACACAAAGGTCTTGAGCATGTATTTTTTTAAAATCCTTACTTTTTGTCTTAATATCAGTACTGGGTATTGGTTCCAAGGCAGAAGAGTGGTAAGGGCTAGACATCTGGAGCTAAGTGCATTGTCCAGGGTCACACAGTTAATTAGGAAGTATCTGAGGTCATATATGAACCCAGGACCTCCCATCTCTAAGCCTGACACTCTATGTACTGAGCTACCTAGATGACCCTTGAGTGTGTATTAACACTAAATTATAAAAACTCAGTTCAAAATTTTTAACAAGAAGGATTCCTTTTAAAAGCCAGATCCTTACAGATCCTTTTAAATTCTCCTGTATTCTTTTATTGGCAGTTTCTAAATAAAGCATCTGGTTTAGAGATAAGAGCAGCAAGAAGAATAGAAAAATGCAAATTGTATAGTCCAAAGGTTCTTATGTTTATCATATAATTAGGATTAGAACCATAAAGTTTAAACTAGTTCTCATTACATGACCTAATTATTGGCAAAGCAAAGTTAAAGTAACTGTATTAAGTTGTATTAAGCTCTATTTAAAAACATTTTATTTTCCCAATTTCATGTAATAAAAATTTTCAACATATGTTTTCTGAAGTTATAAGAATCTTCCTCCCTGAGATAGGTTAGCAAGATATTTGTTTCATGAAAGGAATTTGGTAGAACTCCTTTACCTGTTTTCCCAAAGAGTTTATATTTTATTAGGGTTAATTGTTCTTTAAATGTTTGATAGAATTTATTTGTGAATCTATTTGGCCCTAGGAATTTTTTCTTAGGAAGTTGACTGATGACCTGCTATTTTTTTTCTGAGATGGAGTTGTTTAAGTATATTAATTTCTCTTTTTTTAATCTGGACAATTTATATTTTCGTATATATTGGTCCATTGTTATTAGATTATCAGATTTATTGGGACATAATTGGGCCATATAGCTCCTAATGATTGTTTTAATATTCCTCTTCATTGGAATTCACCTTTTTTCACTTTTGATGCTGATAATTTGGTTTTCTTTTTTCCTTTTTAAAATAAAAATAAACTGATACTCTATCTGTTTTGTTCACTTTTGAATAAAATCAACTCCTAGTCTTAATTGTTAGTTCGATGGTTTTCTTACTTTCAATGTTTCTTTTGGATTTCCAAGTCGGTTGTTATTTGGGGATTTTAAATTTGTTTTTTTAATTATTTTATTTTTTTTAGTTCCATGCTTGATTCATTGATCTGTTTTTTCTTTATATTATTGATATATAAATTTTTATTTTATGTTATATATATTTTATGTTATTTATATTATATTTATA
>NW_025388420.1:0-6167 GCF_016433145.1 Gracilinanus agilis | reverse complement strand
ATAAACGATAATATTAAATAAATGATCATAATAATGACAAGAGTATTCTTCCAAATAAAAAGAATCTCCAAATTCAAAGATTTCAGATAATGCCTTCCTTCTTTTAGTCTTTTTCTAGGGTCTGTGCCTGCCAAGGTACAAAGAACATTCCTGGAGATAAGTTACCATCAAATTCAAGAATGCTGTTACTGGCCACAGTTGCTTAGAATCCTGCAGTTCACACTAAACTAGCTAAAGAATCCTCACCCTCTATTACAGAGAACTTTAATTGCTCAATTATATAACCTGAATGAACTTCAGAGTTTCCAGCTCGGCTCTGCAAAGCTCCATTAACATTTGATCCCAAACCAATAATTATTGCTGTAAATACCGATATGCCCATAAACACTTAGGTACACAATACCAGTCAGAAATAGGGACACTTGGGTCAATAAACATTTTTGAAAAGGAAAGCGATAGGGAAAGGGGAAGTCAGCTTATCTGCCTTCTGCCCAGCTATCTCTTCCATCCACTGTTTACCCCTCATGATCCACCCACCAATTAAGCATTTGACTTCTTTCTTTAAGGTCATTTTGCAAAGGAAGCAATCCAAGTTGGGTCTTTGGAAGAAGTTTCACATGGGAAATCCACTTCCCACCATTTCACACCCAAGTACTCCGAATATGCCTTGGCAGGGAGGACAAGGTGTCTTAGATAGGCTGCTTCCCTTATTCTGACCCAAATGATCCACCATAATCAACTACATAGACTAGTGCCTCCAATGACCTACCCAAGCAGTCCTTTTTGCCATGGGAAAGGGGGGAGAATGGGGAAATATGGAGAGGGGACACTCTGATGCTTGACTTATGAAGTTAAGATTGAAATTTATACTTATCTCCTTAGCATCAGATTCCATCCTCAGCATCTCGGGGGGATCTCCATCACTAAGGAGCTTTTGTCTTTGACTTCAATAATATGTCACTCAAAGTTCTCCTTCCAGATGACCTAAATGTAGAAAACAGGGAAGTGAAGTACGGCAAACAAAACTGAAAGAAACTCCCCTCCAGTGAAAATAAGGATCGTAGCTCAGGAAAATTAATTCTTACCCAAACTGCTACTCGTTGGTTAATTAGGGTTCTCTTTATCCAGGTTTTATTTATTCCTCATCATGCCCTCATTTCCCTCCTCCTTCTCTTAACCACTTCTTCCTCTTCCTAATCATTCTCAACAACTATGTCTAAAATCAGGCAGTGACCACATAAACAAAGGAGCATTGTTATGTTTTTATTACAAATCTGGGTACAGTAGAAATGACCTTTTCTTAAAATATTTATTTATATAAATAAAATACATAAATAAATAAAATATTTTTTGAAATTAAAAGTGAGAGGACTTGGGTTCAAATCACGTTTTGCTACTTCTACCCATGTGATCTGAAGAAAGTCTCCTGGCCTTAGTTTCTTCTTCAAGTTAACCTCAAGATCCTTTATAGCTCTTGCTTTATATAGATTGGGCATCTCATAATACAGGTGTCCCTTTGGGCAGTACCCCTACAATCTGGAAATTTTACATAATTTTTTTGGATTTTTTCTTCATAATGAAGAAGTCTGAATTTTTTTCTTTTTCTTTTATGAGGTGTTCATAGTACCTAATTGTAAAATTTGGGCTATGTATTTGGTCATAGGCTATATATTAACATTTCAAGTCTTTGTAAGTTGGGTCCTTGCTGACTTTCACATTCTTTTTGCAAACTTTAACTTTTTACTTGTTTTAACTTAAAAAAAAGAAATTATGTATATTTATGGCATTAAAGATAAAGTGTCTTGATATTATGCTATACTATACACATATTTTATGCATTTCTAAGTTTCTAAACTTTTTCTTTATGGTTTGCTAGCCTTCTCAGTTCATCTGTAGCTTCCATGAAACTCCTTCCAAATGCCTATTTAATTTCTTAATTAATCTGTGATATATTGAAACTGTGATGGGGAAATGTTGAAGGGATACTTGAGTATTTTTTAAAATATTTTTTTTGTCTGTTTTTTGGTCAGTCTTCCTGCACTCTCTGTTCTGTGCAACCTAGTTTTTACTTACCTAGACGGGAACCCTTTAGAGGATAAGTCTGATCCTGGCTCCTATGGGGGAATCTTTCCTCTCTCTCCCAACCCACATACTTTTCTAGAAGGGAAACTGAGTCTACAGTTTGCTCTGAGTAACAGGAGCTTTGGGAGTTGAGTCTCCATTGACTTCATGCTCCAGGCAAGCCCCAAGTTATTGTCCTGGGCCAGTGGCTGAGTCCCAAAACTACTCTGGGCTTGCATAGGGGAGAGTTCTAGATACTCCTCTAGTTGACTCTTTGTTGGCCTAAGACCAGGATCTTAATTCAATAAAAAGATCTGGGCAACAGAGGGATGCTATGTTGCTGCCCTAGCTTAGGAACTCTGGAAGCTAAGTTGGTTAACACCAGCCCCGCTTTTTTTCAGTTTCTGCCCTGATCTCTTGTCCCAAGGTCGGATTTGTGTCCTTGGTTTGGAAAAATGGCCTCCTCTCTTTTCTCCTTTGATTTCCTTTTGATACCTCAGTCTGGCATTATTGTTATATCATTGTTGGAGTAGCTATGGAGCAAGCTGGGCTATATAGCCTCTTCCAATTCTACCATCTTGATTGGTTTCATCCAGGTGCAATTGTATTAGATCCTTCTCCAGAAATCCCTGGGAAACCTTTTCCCCTGTTTGCTAGTTAATCAGGACCTTCTATTTATTTTGCTTGTTTTTCACATCCGTGGTGCCTGGTTCACTCATTTCCTCTTTCCATCTTTCCTTTGATTGAAGCATCACCATCCACTATTAGGAAATGAGAATGCTTCTTGCTAACAACCAGTGTACGTTTCTCTCCCTGCAACATATGGAAGTCTTTTTTTTCAAAAAGGCTCAGTTGGTCAGGTGAACAGCTGTGGCTTAGCACTCTTATGAATAAGCAGCAATAACTCTGATAAAGTGAGCTTAAGGAGAAAGCTTAACTACTTTGATGCAAGGATAGGATCTTTCTCCATCCTTAACAGACTCCACCTCCTGGATTTATTTTTCCTGCTTTTGATGCTTAGATGGGACATAGCTTTGATTTAGGGAAATTCCCCTTTTTGGTTTTACTTGAATCCTATCCCTTACCAAATAGATATGCTACAATAAAATTAACTATAGGGCAAGGTTTTATAAAATGAATCTTATGTTCACATTGGTTTTCAATACAAAATGAAAGATACATTCCCAAGGAAGAAAAAAAAATCTCATTTATGTGAATTGAACACTTTTGGCAATGAAAGACTATGAAGGATGTGGGGCATATAGAAGGCTGTGGTAGTACTAAACTAGTTAACAAGATGGCATATTAGATTTGAGAGATCATCTACCATTTTCAGAATTCTGCAGCACATTTAGGAATTTTCTAAGTTTCTGAATCTCTCATCTATCTTTGAGTCCTGGCCTTTATCTAACTAATTGCCCCTCACCTGCACCACTCCCACCCACCATGCAGAATTTAAAATTTCTCCCTTCCTTTGTCATGGTAATTGCAATGCCTAACAAAAAGTAAACAATAAAAACATATTTATCTGAATTGCTTCTACCTTAGATAGTATTAAAATCCACCTTGAAATTTCTTGAGATTCAAGGCTGCAATTTCTCTAAAATTTACTAATGTTCTTTTACAGTTTTCTATTAAAATATGTGAAATGAAGTTGTTGAATGCAGTTAAATTTTTTAAAGACTGAGATGATATTTTTTTCTTTCCTTAGGTCTATAGATTTTTTAAAAATGAAAAAAAGGATAGTGAATTGTTCTCAAGAAGCCTCATTCAAATGTAGTTTTCCAAGGGAAAAAAAAATCAGAGCATAAGTAAAGGAAAGTTTTATTCATTAATAGTCCATTACAATTTAATAGTCCATACAAGTCCAATATAACACATACCTCAACTCTTTTACTACTCAGTGTATGTAAATTGTCTTTAAAATGAAAAACAAAGGTGGAAGCTGGGTGGTTCAGTGGATAGTCAGGTTCAGGTCTAGGGGCAGGAGGTCCTGGGTTCAAATTTGATCTCAGATACTTCCTAGCTGTGTGACCTTGAGTCAAGAAAACTTGAGTTCAAGAGTGGCTTCAGATGCTTAAAAGCCGGGAGAGGGGGCAAAGCATTTAAAAATCTGCCTCTCTTAGACAAGAAAATGAGAAGAATATTAGCTCTGTCTTCCTAGCATTGTTCCCTGTGGGCTAAGTGGTACAAAGACTTTTTCCCCCCTTCCTCCAGGGTCCAGTGTGGCAACTGAAATGAATCTAGATAAATGGTACCATTCTTCATCAAGGCAAATCATATTACTGAACCGTGGTGGCTGGGATAGGTGTGGAGTTATTTTTTTCTAGGGGTGTAAATAGGTGTTTTTTAAGATATCCGTTTTTCCTTGCCCAGTTCCTTCCAGTGACCTGTGACGTATTTCTGAGTCAAATAAACGGAGAGGAGAGGGACCAGCGCAAAGTTAACTGGCTGCCGGGGATGTGGGACGGATGACCTTGGCCTCGATATGAGGCGCTCTAACCAGCTGAACTAATAGACTACAGACGCAACACCGAATGACTGAGAATAAGTCGCAGAGAATGACATCATCTAGAGAAGGCCATTTCCAAAGTCAGCCTAATTTCTTTGCGCACCGACTACAATAGCAGGCAGAAACTTCTCATTGGTGAGTTTCGAGATGAATGTTTAACATAGTTATGCATTTTTCATAGGACAATAACTGGCAGACCTTCGTTCTGTTGTCTCTCCTGGGCTGAGTTATTTGCATAGTGATTTTGAGTCCAGTCTCAGAGGAAATTGACAAATGACTATCAGAGTGTCTGGGCTTTGCCCATGCAGAGTCTTCCATGCAGATCCAGACATTCTATCTTCAAAAATCCCTGAACAGAATCTAGTATTCCACGCTCATTTATTAACCCTTCGAGGGGTCGTTTCTTCTCCCAGCTAAATCAGTCTCTTCAGAAACATGGGGAAAATTCCTTTTCTTCTTTTTATCCTTTTCATTGCTCTCCTCCCTATTTATCTTCCCCAATCCCTGGGAAATTAGAAAATTACAAAAAGTCTATTTTACAGTAATATTGAAATGTGCTGAAATGGTTTGTGTGCATTGCAGCGATGGATTTTCTCATTACTATTTTCCTAAGTTCTTACAAATGAAGTGAGTGAGCTGTCCCCCCAGTCGATATCTGTCTTTGTTCATTGATCAATTCTGACAGTACCTTTGCAAAGGAGCTGTGCCCCAAAGCCAATCTGACAGAAATCAAGGGACTCTTTAGCTTCTTTGCTTGTCATGGTGATGAATTTGGCTGGTTTTCAGTTTCCTGTGATACAGATCTCTGGACCATGAGACCCAGACTATGGCTCAGAAGACAGCATTAGCATGAGAGGGATAGGGATTGATTCACATCTCATCCTGATTTCCATTTACTAGGCATAGATCCAGCCCTTTTGAGTCTTAGTTCATAGCATCATAGCTTTAGAGTTAGAAGGAAAAGTATAGGTTATCCAACCATTAACCCCTTTATTTTTCAGCTGAGGAAACTGAGGCTTGGAGATGTTAAGGGATTCATCCAAGGTTACGCAAGTTCTAAGTAGCAGAACTAACTTTTGAATCTAAGTCCTCAGACTTTAAATTAAGTCCTTTAAACTGCACCTGAAATTGAGCACAAAAAAAGATTCAAACGTATTTCCCTTTCTGAAATGGCTACATTTCTGAAAAGTTTTAGAACTAACTTTGAAAGCTGAGTTCTGTTTTTCCGTTGATTTCCATTTCCATACCAGATACATTTAATTTTCATTTCTTGTTGATCTTAGATAGACAATGACCCTCTAAGTTTCAGCTCCCTGTGATTCTCTTTCTCCATACAGTCTTTCATTCAAGTATTAGATTTATCAAAGGCAATAGAGCTAGAAAATACCTTAGAGAGATTACCTAGTCCACAGTTTTCCAAGTGAAGTGTTTCCCCTCCTTCAGTGCACAGTATGAGATAGGTGTGGTAATTACGAAGTAGTGACCAAAATTATTGGATATTTTTAATACAATTCCTACATAAACACCCTCTTCTTTTTTCCTTTTTCCCCTTTCCATTTCTTTTCTTCTCTTCCCTTTCCCCTTCCCTTCTCCT
>NW_025388419.1:0-1803 GCF_016433145.1 Gracilinanus agilis | reverse complement strand
AAGGATGTGTCTGTTAACAGAAGTGGCAGTTAGGCCCTAACCTAGACAAGGGCCTATGGAAACTAGCAAGCACATGACAAGATTTTTATAACACATTTAATTAAGGGGACTATAATAAAGGAGGGGAATAGGGGTTTCAATGCTTTTAGACTAAGGGCAAACCACAGGGTCAGGGGAGGGACTTGTCTACACTCAACTGAGACCTAAGCAAGGCGGCCCAGAGAATAGCAGGACTGAAGTGGGATCCTCACAGCAGAGTCCAGACACACTCCAGCAATGTACCAGCTCCTCCAGGACCACTAGCTGTGCTCTTATAGGTGGGTAGATTCTGGGAGCTGACCCAGCCCAAGTTAACCTGCAACTCAGCTTGGGATTAATAGTCTCTACCAAAATCTCCCACAAGTAGATGTCAGTCTTCCTTCAGGATCTCTGGAAGTCTGAGGTCTCCCAGGGTCAGTTGCAACTTGTCCCAACCACCATGGAGTCCATCTCAGTGAGCCAGGCACATTTCCTGCTTCCCCATTCCATGGGGAATTCTCAAGCCCTTCCTGTTAGGTCTCCTAAATAATAACTAAGTAATCCTCCTCACAACAGGAGGGAGGTGCTGGGAGCCCCAGGATGGAGGGAGGACACAGGCTTCCCCATGTGAGGCCATGAAATGGTCTAAAACAATGTATCAGCACAAACATTTTGACCACACTAAGGAAGAGTTTCATTAGAGACATTATTTTAAATGTTGAGTGACTTTGTTTGAAAGCTCCATCTACTCTACTATCTTGGCCTGGCCTCAACACTTATAATAGCCAGAGAGATGGAGAGAGACACACACAGAGACAGAAGCTGTGTCTCTCAGGGAGGGGGTTTGAAATGTCAGGGTATGTTGGTTCAGCCCAGCCAAGATGTCACACATGAGTGATGACAGGAGTCAGAGCAGACACAGGCACAAGCTGGGCTGATTCCTCGCTGCCATCACCAACCTCCTCATTCCATCACTACCAGTCCAAGAACATAGTGCCACCTGCCAGCCACAAGCCTCACATCAACCCCATCCTTGTAAATGAGCCTCAGGGACCTCACAAGCAGAACTAGACTCCTGCTTGCTGCCCACAAGTCCTCCATATGAGTATCCATGCACAGGACAAATGATTGGCTTAGCCCAGGAGAGGGCACTCTTGGTGTGTGTTTCTGGAAGTGACAAAATCCTGAAAGTATGTTCTGCTCTGACTCCCCAATGGTCACTCAAAGGCTTAGTTCATTTTCACCAAAGGTTTACTTCTTGTCCTTCTACTTCCTTCATCTTCAGTCATGTGTGCTTCAGTGAGGTCATGTGGCAGTTTGGGAAAAGAACCATTATATGTAAAAAATGGCGACCAGTGTCCACCCAATTGGACATAAGTCCTGAGCTCCCAAAGGGTCTTTAGCTATAAAGAATTTCGGGGCTTTTTGGTCCTCTATGGGCATGTATTTCACACCTCACTGTGACATAATGTGACCCAAATCTATAATAGAGTCTGCTCAGCTCTGAGAAGTGTCCATTGAATGTCTTAAGCCTTTTACTTCTGACTGATCTAACATTTAAGTCTTCTTTCTTCATGTTCTTCCATACTTTTCCCAAAGAGATGAAGTCATCAAGGGCCGCCAACCACATGCACACAGGTCATGTCTCCAACTAAGTGCTTCATTTATCTATAGAAAGTGACATGTACCATCAAGAAAACTTGGGCCATATGCGTAAACAAGGAGAATCCTGGAGGACAATTTTAATAAAGAAGTCTTTACCTGTCCCACCTCTACCAGAGGAAC
>NW_025388418.1:0-11320 GCF_016433145.1 Gracilinanus agilis | reverse complement strand
CCCCATCCCAAGAGCCCTTCCGAGCCCCTCCAGGCTTCTCCTACAAAGCGACCTGGACTCAGTGGCCCGGAAAAGGCACGATGGTGCTGGATCCCACTCTGCCGCCCACCACGCGCCCCTGCACACCAGCCAGGTACAGCCCACACTGCTCCTCACCAGCTGCTTGCACCAGGCACATCGGGGATGGGAAAGGATGCATTCCCGACAGGAGGTGACCCGCTGACAGGCCCCAGAGGGTAACAGATCCTCTCCCTGGGGGGCCTCCTCTAGGACCAGGACCTCAGCATCGGGCTCCCTCTGGCTGCTGCCCAAGGCCAGCAGGAGCCCTAAGGATATTGCCAAAGTCCCAATTCTCATAGCCTGGAAGGGAAAGCAGGAGAGAAAGCTGAAGACACCCGCTGGCTGGGTGCACCCAGGGCCCTCAGCATTCAGGCTTAGCCAGCGATGGGTCCAAACCCCACCCCAACTCCTTATCTCCACAGCCCGGAGTTTCACTTCCCTCCTCAGGAACCGTAGCTGTCCAAGATTTGGAGGGGGAAGGGCAGAGCTGCACCGGGATGAGCCAGCCTCAGTTTTCTGGGACATGAGCCCAAGCTATTCAATACAGCTAGAAAATAGGTTGGTTTTCTTAGAAAGATTTGAAAGGCAAATCTGCATTCAAGAGACTAGGAAAGTGAGGCCAACTGTAGGCTTGGTGCTCTATCCACTGAACAACCTAGCTGCCCCAAGAGGCAGAGTCCAAAGATCTGAGTTCAAATCCTAGATACATCGTGAATAATTAAGCAAATGATTGCTTTCTCTGGACCTCACCTGTCTCATTTCAAATCCAGTGGTCCTTACTTGGTACAGACACCCAAAGAGCTAGAAATCACCCATTTCTAAACCAAGCTGCTTAAGGAAAAGATGATCTCAAAGATCCCTTTCTAGTTCTGGCATTCTGTGAATCCAGGGGTAGTCATAGTTAAAGAAGTATTTGGGACAGATCAAAGAAGGCTAGAAGGGAGGGTGACCAGAGCCAGAAAAGAGGCTCATGGGAGAGACAAAGGGGGAGCATAAGAATCAAGGTCAGATTTTCTGAAGCTCTCTGGTGGAGGCGGGAAAGGGTGAGCACCACCAAAATATTCTCTGCTGCCCTAGAAGAGGTCTTAAGGGTTTTCTGACCCGAACATAAGATTGTAGCCAAGATGACCTCTGCAGGCCCAGATGGACTTCTCTTGCACTATAAATGCAAACAAGCTATCTGGGCAAACTTCCTCCAAGGGTAATTGCAGGCCCAGAGCTAAAGAAGCCAAAGTCTATGGGGAAGGGGTGAGGGAGAGCCAGGGGGGGAGAGGGTTGTTCCCCCACCCCTTTCTCCTGGTCTCTCTCACCCTCCCAGAATCTCTAGATTCAGACAATGTACTGGCTCTGCCCAACCACCCCCATCCCCTCTACCCCCTTTACCATGGCTTGCAGGGGGCCTAGTCCTCAGCTTCAGGCTAACCTCAGTTCTGTGTGGTTGATGTATGTGTATGCAGGGGAGAGAAATTATAGCACCTTGCCTGGCTCTGACTCATTTCCTACCAAGCTCGGGGCCTCCACCCTTCTAGATCCCCTACCCTTGTGGGACAAAGTTAAAAACAGCCTGAAATCCTCACACAGAGCCTTACTCTTCTCCCTTCTAGGGAGGCCTTGCTCCTCCCCACTTAGCTCCCTCCCTCAATTTCTCTTCCATCCAACTCTCCTTCTCCCTCTTCCTTCCACCCAAGATGCTTTTCCCTTTCTCTGTCTCTTTCTGTAACACTATCAGGTCCCCCCACTCCCCATTTCCTTCCCCCCTTCTCATTACTCTCTGTCCTTCCCCATAACCCTAACCCTGATTATCCACGTCCAAGTTACATCTTTCCCCCATAATCCCAACTGGCTCCATCGAGTTCTTTCATTAGTATTTCCTCTCTCTTCCCGTGCCATGGTGCCACACTCGGTCTTCCTTTCTTTCTCCTCTAGTCTTTTCCCATTTCTCGGACTTCCTTTGGTCCTAAGTCCAGGACTTTAAATCATCTTCTCCTAAAGTACCCTACGACTGGGTTATTGTTATTTCCTCCTTTCCCACACTGGTGAGAAAACAAAGCCTTGAACAGAGATGCCCTTGTCCCAAGTTGAATAACTGAACCTTCAGTTTACATTTGGCCAGGGTGAGGAACAGTAGGAGGGAATGGGCCAGAGGCATTGGCTCCCCAGGTCTGCTTGGCCTCTTTTCCCTAGAGAACATTGACTCCCATGAGAGTTGGAGGAGGGATATTACGAAACAGATATTAGGAACAAGAGATTTTAGGTTGGGATCCAAAGAAAAGGAAGAATTCTGAGGTGACATTGGGATGCTAAAGAAGAAAGATGTCCCTTGCCCAATTTCAGCTCCTTTGTCTCTTTTCTCCCCACCCCAACCCCAGAAAAAGAAGCCAGAAAGGTAAGTGTGCAGTTTGTTATGGGACCAGGGCTTCAGGATATCCCCAAGAGCAGGAAGAGACTCACGGCCATCCTGAAACTTAGGTAGGACTCAGGAGTCCAGAGCTGCCTTTCCTCCCTCCTTCCTGGCCATGGCACTCAGAATTCCTCATGCTGGGGAGTCTGTGGAACCTCTGAGTCCAGCCTCACCAGCTGAGAAACATCTTTTTTCCCTGGGAAGTCTGGAGAGCAGGGCCTGACTTGGAGGGAGTTCCAGACAGAGAGATTGGGTTCTCTGGTATGGTACTCACAGGTGCAAGGCTCTTCCTCTTGAAGCATCTGTCTTTGTGCTATTTGCATCTGCCTGGGGTGAACTGGGGAGGAAGTGACACACCCAGGGTTGGAGGGGGAACTTCTGGGGGGAGTTTGAGTGTGTGGAGGGTGGGGGGAAGGGAAGGTGGTTAGAAGATGGCAGACAGAGGAAGGACCGTGGAGGAGGGGCAGCAAAAAAGATTGGAAAGCCAAGGGAAAAACGGGAGATGAGATTGGTGGGGAGTCATTAGAGAGAGAGGGCAGTGGGGATGGGAGATAGAAGAACAGAGGGATGAAGATGGAGGCACCTAGAATAAAATGGGAAAAGAATGGGAGATGATGAAGATGGGAGATGGGAACTGAAGAGGAGTAGAGGGACCCGAGACCAGAAAGGCAGGTGATGGAGAAGCAGAATGGGCCCAAGATGAGGGGTAGAGATTGAACAAGGATGTCAAGTCTGGTCCTGAGTGCATTGTCACCCATGATCTGGACCCAAGAGAGACCTCTCTGTTTTGGTGGAGAGCAAAATCTGGGAGCTAGGGAGTCAGATACCGGGGATGGGTATTTGTTGGCACGACTCTCCTTCCCTTCCTCTATCATGCAGGTACCATACAAATAAGGACGAGCCAAGGAGGCCAGGAAGGAAGAGAAGGGTCTCCTCTGGTTAGAGGAAGCTGCCTGGGGACCTAGAAAATAATACCCAGTGGCCCTCATTATCTCTCCTCCCAAGGATTAGGCAACCAGTGCCCCACGTCACCCACCCCAGGTCTCACCCTCTTTGGTGGTTTCCTTTCTACTTTTCACTTTCTCTTGGTTCCCAGGTTCCCACTTCCCACCTGTGGCCTTCTCTCTTCCCCCTACCTCCCCCGCATCTCAGCGCTGACCTTCTGAAAAGGCAACCCACCTACAGAGTACCCAACCCCTTCTCCGTCCCTCAGTTCAGGAAATCCAGTATGGACCCTGGCAATGATGTATAGGAGGGGGCAGGAGGTACCAAGGGCTGGGGGGGGGGGCATCAGTGTGTATGTGAAGTCTCCCAGGTGCAGAATGTGGTTGGAAAGAAAGGATAACAGGAGCTTCAGGAGACTCCATGGTCCAGGATGAGCTCTACAACTTGCCAGATGCACAATAACCTTGGGCAAGTCATTTCCCTTCCTCCCTCCTTCCGGCCATGGCACTTAGAATTCCTCATGCTGGGGAGTCTGTGGAACCTCTGAGTCCAGCCATTCCATTTTCCCTACTACAGGAGGAGCTTAGCCCAGCTCTCAAGTCTCTTCTAGGCCTAAACCAAGGATCCAAGTTGTAGGTTGTTTGAGGGAGAGAACAGGGAGCTCCCCACTGGTGGCCATAGAACACACCGGCCCCGGAACCTTGGGGGTCCAAAGGCCAGTCCCTCCCCTTTCCCAACCAGGATTCCTAGATCCCATGTCCTGTGAGTAAAGGGGGAAGGAAGGAGAGAAAGTACATCTGCTGGATCCGGAGCCCAGAGGGGCTCCCTCATCTCCATCTCCCCACCAGGAGCACGCCAGATTCCATGAGTTTCCATCACTTTATTTTGCAAAAATAGAAAACTCAGCAATATGCGATACAGCGGGAGGGAAGGGGGTTGTAAACAAAGGGGGGAGGGGACAGCACCCAGCCCCCCCAGAGAAAAAGGGGGGCCAGTGGGAATTTTATTTGGCAGCTAAATACAAACCAGGAGTTGGGGATCAGAAGGGGCCCTGGGCTCCACCCCCAGAACCCCCAGGGGGATGGGGGGTAATTCCAGGGTGTAAACAAAAGCTAATAAATAAATAAGAGGCTTCCTCTGGGTTGGGTAGGGATCAGCTAAGCAGCCCTCCCCTCCCTGGGCTGAGCTGCTCTGGGGTACTGTGGGGGGAAGGCACTAGGGGTGGACAGGGAGGGGCTCCCCAGGCCCCTCTGTAGTGTAGAAGGGTTCCGCCCCGACGGCTGAGATGGGGGGCGGGGGACACCCAAGGCACATGGTAGGGTGGGGGATTCTTAACGGAGGCCACTTCCCCTTTTTGGGGGGAAGCCTGGGGAAAGGGGGAGCCCGCACTGGGGCGGTCAGCGGAGAGGTACAGAACGGGCCTGCATCTGCGCCCCGCTTCGCTGCCCCTCACCCTGAGCCTGGCACATGGGGGGGCAGAGGGCAGTATGTGTCAGGCAGGGGGCATTGCACGGCGGTCCCAGCTCCCCGGGCCCCCCTTTGGTCTCTAGTGTTCCTAATTATCCTGGAGGTCAAAGCACCTGGCAGGGGAGGGGTGGGATGGGAGACAAGGTCTTCGCCGACTCAGCACCAACAAAGGCTCCCCTCCTCCCTCCCAGGGGACCCCGATGTCCGAGAGATGGCTCCGAGGGCCGGAGCGGAGAGCCCGTCTCAGCCCCCACGTCCGCTCTGGCTGGGGGGGAGGGAGCCAGGCAGGGGCAGGAGGAAGCCCAGGTGGGGCCTGGGGAGGGAAGGATGGACACAGAGCCCAGGAAACTTTGGCAAAAACAAGGAGCATAAACTGGTGCTGGTGGGGTGGGAGTGGAGAGAGGGCAGCGACGGTCCTCTCCCAGTCACGGGGGTCAGTCTGCGGCCGCCCATCAGGGATCCGGGTCGGGCTGGGGGCTGAGGTCCCCGTCCCCTCCGCCCCCCAGGCCCTCGTCCTCGCTGGGGGGCTCCGCGCGGGGGCCAGGCTGCGAGGAGTCGTCCTCGAACATCTCAGGGTTCTCCAGCATCTCCCGGATCAGGGGGGGCATCGGGCCGGGGATCTCCATCTTCAGAGTGATAGCCCGCTCCGCTCCTGTGGAAGGGAGGTCCAGTGAGACGCCGCCCCAACTCCCGCCGGGGTTGGATGCCCCCCCTCTTCCTTCCTGGCCTTGCTAGATAGCCCCGGGAGGCAGGTGGACCGGAGGGGCAACCCAGCACTGACACTCCTGGGGAGGGCGATCCCAGGCAAGTCACTTAACCTCGGTCTCCCCGGCTAGAAAATGGGGGCGATCACAGCCCTTACCCCCCCGGGACTTGGGCGCGTAATACTAATTTGGCTCCAACCAGCCCTGGGGATGACCGGGAAAGTCTGCTGGGAGGGAAGGCGGGCCTTATGGTCAAGAGAATCTGCTTTGGACTAAGATCTGGGTTCAAGTGTAAGCAGGAGCATGTCCTCGCCGTGGGACCCTGGGCAAGTCACTTGCCTAGCCCTCATTGATCCTCTGCCTTGGAACCAATAGACACTATTGATTCTAAGATGGAAGGTTAAAAAAAAAGTGAGTTATTATTGGGCCTTCGTAGTAATAATAATAATTAATTACATTATATATATATATAAATAGTCTAAAATTATAACTAGAGCTGTCGAATACTGTGCCACAGCCACCAAGGGGCGGGGGGAGTAACGAAGGACCACGATCGCCCCAGGGAAGCAAGGCGGGCAGTGACTTGGCCAGGGTCTTCCCGGCTCCCGTGAGGAGTCCCAGAGCCCGGGGCTGACCCTTGGTGCTGATGCCCCGGAGGTCCGTGATCTTCATGAGCATCCTGGGGAACATGTAGGGCTGGCTGGGCCGCCGGCGCCGCGCGTACAGCCTCAGGGCCTCCAGCAGCGGCTCCTGCAGCTTGTCCACCTTCTCGGGCTCCTCTAGGTCCATCCGGTCTGGGGAAGGTGAAGAGGCAGCGGTCAGCGGGGAGGAGGTGGGCAGGGGGAGGCCCAAAGAGGGAGGCTGGCAGACACGGGGTGGGGGGGCGGCCAGGCCCAGCTACCTCCGCAGATGAGGCAGATGGCGCTGAGCAGTCCCGTCTCCGTGTCGTCCATCTCGAGAGGCAGCAGCTGTCCGGCGAAGGCAAAGACCAGGTCCGTGAGGGGCCCGAAGCCGGCGTTGTGCATCTGCGTCCGGTTCAGGGTCAGCCCGTCCGAGAACGTCATCGTGTCCTGCTCCGGGGTGTACCGGGTACAGATCCGGAGCATCTGTGAGGGGAGACCGAGCTGGAGGGGGATCCCCTGCCCTTGTTGGGGTGTGGGGGGGCTTAGGGAGGGCGAATCTGGGAGAAAGGAATGAGAAGGGGGACGGATAACTGGGGCACGGCGTCTGGGCTGGGTCAGAGGGCAGGGGAAAGAGGCGAAGGCCTCGGACCCTTCCTAGCCGGGTGACCCTGGGCAAGTCACTTGACTCCAATGGCCTCGTCCTTGCCCTTCCGTCTTAGAATGTCTAAGAAGGTAAGGTGTAGAAAACAAATAAGCACTGAATTTCAAGGGGAGAGACTATCCTGGGGTCAGTGTGAAGGAGCCGGGGATGTCACTCAGAAGCCCAAATTCAGAGATTTCTGCAGTCGTCATCGCGTCCACGCAGCACTTTTCAGTCTGACAAAGTGCTGCAGGATAGGTTGGGCAAAATATTATGCCTAAAAGTATTCCCATTTCAGCGATGAGAAAAGTGGGTTGGCTGAGGGACAGGCAGCCGTCCAGCCCAGCCCCCCAGCTCCGAGGACCGGGTCCTGCGGACGGTGCCACCCTCGCCGGGCTGCTGGGTGGGAAGCGCCCGAGGAGAGCCCCAAGGAACGCCGGCTGCCCGGCTCTGGGCGGTGTCGGGGGGCCTCGCCGAGGGCAGACCCTGCATCCCCCCGGAGGAGATGGTTTGGGGGCCGGGTCTCTCACCAGGATGTCCAGGCAGGCTGCCTTGAGGAGGGTGATCTGGTCGGCGATGCTGAGCCCCGTGAAGCCCGGCAGCCGCTTGGCAAACTCCACGATCTTGATGATGCACTTGGTGGCCAGCTCGCTGAACTTGTCCCACAGCCCGAGGTCCAGCTGCACGCGGTGGTCGGCGCTCGAGTTCTGGGGCCGGCAGTGGGAGAGGGCCGGGGTCAGGAGGGACCCGGGCGGCGGGTCCGGCTGCCCCCACCCCCTCGGCGGCCCGTCCGTGCCACTCACCGTCGTATACTTGCCCAGCTGGCACAGAGAAGGGAAGGTCTCCTGGTGGGCTTTGCTGACCTTGGCGATCAGCTCCTCCAGCTGCGGGCTCAGCTCATAGCTGTCCGGAGGACCCTCCTCCTTGACCTCCTTCTTCTTCTTGTTCCGGTCATTGCGGACAGCTTGGGGCGGGAAAGCGCCGGGGGAGAGAAAGAGAGAGCGCTTGGCCCCCTTTCCCCGGGGCTCCCCCTTCCAGCCCCTTCCCCAGGCCCCGAGTCCCTGCTCCCTCTTTCTCCAGGCAGCAGGACTCCATCCTGCCCTTCCTGTCACCCTGCGGGAGCTCCCGAGGAGCCAGTGGGGGGGGGGGTGGCAGGATACGGGGCCGGCAGGATATCCACTTATAGCCCTGGCAGCACAATGGGGGGGATGGGCAATGGAGAGGGAGCCAGCACCCCAAATCCATGCAAGAAGGAAGAGGTGCGGAGACCTACGAGTGCACTTGGCTTTCCCCCTGGGAGGGATGAAGACGGTCCATCCCTACCTCCACCCCACGGGAGGAAGGCTAAGAGGGGGCGGGAAGAGGGGGGCCCCCGAGTGTCCCCCAGTAGCTAAAAAGGGCAAGATATCACCTACCTTCCTTGGACATCCCAACTTCAAAACACTTCTGCAGTCGGCAGTACTGGCACCTGTTTCGGGTCACCTTGTTGATGATGCAGTTCTTGTCCCGGTGACATGTATACACCATGTTCTTTTGGATGCTTCTGCGAAAGAAGCCCTGGAGAAGGATTGGAGGGGCGGGAAGGAGGTCGTGAAGCCTCCACCCTAGAGCTCCAGGCTCACCGCCCCCCCTCCCTGGACCGTCTCCCCTTCTCTGCCCCTCTCCGGCTTGCCCAAACACCTCTTGGCCCACCCGGCTCCCCCCCACACTTTCTGACCCCCTCTTGGCCTCTCTTGGCTTCGGCAGAAAGTGGCAGACCAGCCCAGCTCCCGCTCTCAGCCCCCCACCCTTTATACCAGCCACACACCTTGCAGCCCTCGCAGGAGCTGACCCCGTAGTGATAGCCCGAGGACTTGTCGTTGCACACGAAGCACGGCTTATAGACTCGGGGAGGCGGAGGGGGTGAGGGCGAGCTGGGCACCATTTCCTCAGAGCTTGTGCTCTGGGTCTCTACAGCTGGGAGGGGAAGGAGCAACGTGCAATGAACTGAGGTGGCACCCCCACACCCCCTGCCAGCCTTCCACTGGCAACACCCCGACAATAACCCGGCCATGCCAACAGCCCTACGTAAGACACACACACGTACCATTTTACCAGAAAGCATCTCCCCACATGCGTACAATGAACACCCCTCAACCGAGCCAGCCTCAACTTTAAAAAACCAAGCCTCATCCCCCCCCCCCGCAATCCAAAGAGCCTCGACACCAGCCTGGGTGGTTAATTCCTCAGTTTCCTCATCTGTAAAATGACCCATGTGGACTGGATGATCTACCACTCCAGAGTTCTATAATTAACCAAAAAGGCAAGGTTCTGGGTGCCAAACTTTCATACCCCCCAAGATTCTTTCACCTTTTTTCCTGCCCAGAATTTGTGCACCCCCATATTTCAACAGCTCCCTCCTTGGAAGAATGATGGGTAAGTGGGGAGCTGGAATCTTATGGAGAGCCTGGAATGCTGGGCCTCCTTTTTTCCAAAACATAATAGGGTAGGAAGTTACCCTTTTCCCCTCAGGAAATGCTTTAATAACATGCCCGTATTCCCCAATTCCTTGTGTCCTTGCCCTCTCTGGGGTTAAGAGGGCCAGAGAGCCAGGCCTAGCGAAGGGAGGTCCTGGGTTCAAATAAGACATTTCCTAGCTGGGTGACCTGGGCAAGTCCCTTAACCCTCACTGCCTAGCCCTTCCCACCTTCTGCCTTGGAATCAATCATGAGTATTGATTCTAAGGCAGAAGGCAAGAGTTTGTTTTTGTTTTGAAAGAGGGTCAGAGATAAAAGCAACACAAATGCCCAGTTTTTAACCTTCCAGTCCTACTGCACATCCACCCCCCCAAAAAAAGGCATATAATAATCACAGCACTGCAGAGCTCAACTGAGAAAATGATACAGTCCTGTTCCATTGTTTTACAGAGGAGGAAACTAAGGCCCAGAGAAGTAAAACAATACCCAGCGAGTCAGCAGCAGATCTGAGACTCGAAATTGGGGCTCCTCTGGTCCCCATGGAGTCCTTCCTAGGGGCAGTGACTTATCTTGAGCCCATTCCAGGAGCCAGAAAAGATGGGACCCTGGAAGGGGAGGCCCAGCGAGAGGGAGCCAAGGGGGGGCACATGCCTGGGTGGGCATGCAGCAACGGGTAAGCAAGGGTGATGAGGGACCCAGGCCTGGTGGCGTTACAGAGTTGCTCCATTCACACCCCCAAAAGGCAGCCCCCAAAGCTGGGAGAAGACACTACTCGCCTTGGACCAGTCTGCTTTCTCTATCAGAGCTGTGTGTGCCCAGGCTGATCTGGGGGAGCCCAGAGCTTAGATAGAGAGTCCCCAAGCCCAGACAGAATCCTAGATGCATCAGGGCCCCCATATCCTCCCGGGAACCCCAGGGCTCACCTGAGAAGGGTCCCCAATCCTGCGAGGGAGAAGCATGGAAGAGCCAGATTCCTGGGTTCCAGCCTGGCTCCACCCACCTTGGGGATGAGATGGGGGAAGGGAGTCTCTATGCCCCCCATTTACATAAGAATCCCGAAGGGGAAGGGGAAGAAGGATGCCTGAATTCCATTCACCATGGAGGAGGCTGGGGACTAGAATCCTGGAGAGAGATGGACAGACAGACCACTACTTGCCCCCCACCTGTTTTCCCACCAGGCTTTGCTCTGGCCAGACTGTGCCCCGGGGGGTCACGTATGGGGTTGGGTGCTCACCTCGGGCACTGACGCCATCCTTGCCCTCAGAGAGCTGCCTCATTTCCTCTCTTGCGAAAGGGCCCCGGGTGGGGCCAAGCCGGCAAGGGACAGTGCCAGCCAATCCACAAAGCAGGGGGGTTCGAGGAGACAGGCCTGGGGGGCAGTTTTGCTACTTTGGGTGATGCCGTGGCCCCTGCCTGGGGAACAGCCCTCCCTCAATGCCCCCCAGCCCAATCTCCAAACCCCAAAGTCCAGGCTGGAGCCCATCTGTGCCAATAGAAACTGTGCCTACTCTGCTGCCCCCTCCAGAGACCCCAACCAGGGCTGGCCCCAGCAAGGGCCCCCTTGGCACAACAGGCTCGGCTGGGGCAGAATCAGGGGGGCCTCTTTGGGGGAAGAGGAGGAGGTGGTGGTGGTGGGCTCTGGGGTTTTCTCCTTTTAAAGTCCAAATTGCTGAAATTGAGGAAATTCCTGGCCAGCCAGTGGAGAGCTTCAAACAACCTCTTTATAACCCGCTGTAAATGCTCCCAGCTGCGAGGCCCAGGGCACTGTAGAGCCCCAGACTCTGGAGCAGACCCACACCTCCTCCCAGGCACAAACACACACTCCCAAAGCCCCTCGAAAAGCCAAAAGAGAGGCTCAACCCCGTCCCCCCATCCCCAGGATGGCCAGAGGGACTCCCAAAGCCCCGGAGAGCCCTGGGCCACATTCTCCCTCAGCCCTCTTCCTGGCTCCTCCGCACGCCCCCTAGGATCCCCCTTCCCCCACGGGGCAGTGGTGGTCAGTCAGTCCCGGTGCCTGCCCCCCT
>NW_025388417.1:0-2929 GCF_016433145.1 Gracilinanus agilis | reverse complement strand
AACAACAGTACCTACCTCATAGAGTTGTGATGATCAAATGTTATAATATTTGTAAAGCACTAAGCACAGTGCCTAGCACATAGTAGTTGCTATATCAATGCTTTTTCCTCCTCCTTCCTTTCCTTTTTTTTTTCTTTGTGGTCTGGACCTGTGCTTTTATTGGTATAGAGAATTTTCATTGAAGAAACTCCTTCTAATGAGGCAGATTCACAATTGTTCTTCAATTTCCATTTTTAGAGAATCTATAAAGATGCAGAAAGATGATTTTGGACTAGTATCTTGTCCACACAGCCAGCCTCTGACAGAGGTAGAACTGAAACTCAAGTCTCCCAAATGCTAAAGCCAATTCTCAATCTGTGATTCTTCTTGTCCAAAACTTTTTTTTTGTTCAGTTGCTTTAGTCACATCCTATTCTTTGTGGCCCTATCTGGGGGTTTCTTGGCAAAGATACTAGAGTGGTTTGCCATTCTTCTTCAGCTCATTTTACAGATGAAGAAGCTGAGGCAAACAAGGTTAAGTCACTTGCTTAGGGTCACACAGCTAACTGAATCCAGAATTGAACTCATATCTTCCTGTACTGTGCAATTTAGTTGCCTTTGTCTAATACTTAGTGGTTGCTTAATAGCTGCCTGTTGCTTGCTTGCTGATTGCTTGCCTGTAACCAGGCTCAGAGATGAAAGGTCCTGGGCTCAAATCTGGATTCAGATGCTTACTAGCTATGTGATCCTGGGGAAGTCACTTAATCCCCATTACTTAGCCTTTATCACACTTCTTCATTAGAAGCAACATATAGTATTGATTCTAAGACAGAAGATAAGAATTTAAAAAAGAAAATATTGTGGCCCAAAGAACAATATGATTAGTAAATGCAGCCAACTAGACTGGTCAGCTAGACTTTGGGGAATGTCATGTTTGGGCAAGAGAATGTCCAACAGACAATAAAGATCCTCATTGCTCTTTATTTTTTGCTGGAAGGATGAGACTAGCTCTGACCCAAAGGGTCTTTGTGAGACAAGAATCTGCTGAGAAAAGAGAAAGCCTTTCTCTAGGGGAAACAGTAGCAAGGGGATCGGAATATTAGAGCATTTGTGTAGTTTATCCGGTATTGGTTTTTTCTTTCTCAGGAAGGGAGGTCATCCAGATAATGTGCAAATCATCCTGCTTTGCCAGGAACACAGACATGCCAAACTCTACTTATTTTTAAAAAAGGCATCCTCAGTTGGGCATTTTCTTACAATAGTTCCTCTGGGAGCTGCTGCTGGGCAACAGTGCTGGGTGAAGGTAATTTAGGCAAAGGGATGCACACGACAGGTCAGTGACTGCCTTGTCTGCACAATCACTCAGGGACTAGAAATAATCATCTCTCCAGACAGTTATGGAGCTCTGATTTATCATTAGACTTTGATTTCTCTTCCCTTTCTTCTCTCCTCCTCCTCCTCTTTCTTCTCCTCCTCCTCCTCCTCTTCCTTATTTCTGACCTGGTGGGGCTGTGAATAAAGACAATTAGGAATCCTGATTATAGGAGAACACTTGACCAGGCTGCAATTAAGATTTATTAACCAATCATGGCCAGAGGACTCCCCTGTGAGCAGACCCTGGACTGGCTTGAGTTGGTGCTTTAGTCTTTGTGCCATGTACTTTTTTTTTTTTTTTTTAAGGTTTGTAAAGCACTTTATCTACATTGTTTCATTTAATTTTCAACCTTTTCCCACCGGGGTCAGTACTATTGGTATCGTTAGCTTGTTTTATTCATGAGGAAGTTGAGACTAAAAGCTTAATCATTTGCATATGGTCACATAGTTAATAACTGTCAAGGGGATGAGATTTGAACACATCTCTCCCAAAGAAGCAAAGAGCCCAAAGTCTTTCCCCTGAGTCACATTGCCTCAAATGGAACGGTCCAGATTGGTGACTTCTAATTGTTCTTTCTGCTCTCTCTAGCAAAAATGCATTTCCCATTCCTCTCTTAATTCTTATGGCTTCAAATGTCATTTGATCCTTCTGATCTCTCACACTCAGGAAAGCATAGAGGTGTCCCCTCTGAGAGCATAATGCTAGAAGTGATTTATAGGACTAGCATTTATGATTGTAGGCAGAAACCATAGGATGATTTAGTCCAGCCTCCTCAGATTAAAGTGGAGCAAACCGATGGGCAGAAAAGTCAGCTGACTTGCTCAAAATCATACACTTAGCAAAGCATTCTGGGGTACTTTTCCTCTGATAGCACCATGTTGAATGTAGAAAGAAAAATTAAGGCAATTACCTAGCAGCCTTCATCAGAAGACCTTAAAGTTGCCATCCATCAATCAAACACAAATTTTGAAACATCTTCTAAGGGCAAAACATAGCATTGGTCACTGTGGAGAAACACAAAAAAGTATATGATAAACCCCTGCCTTCAAGATGCTCATAATCTACATAAGGAGACAAGCCAAATATATAGAAAGGATAATGAAGGCAGTGGAGGCTATGTGCAGAATGAGTGACATAAACAAGAATTCAGAGGAAGGAGAGATTAGACCTTTGGACATCATCAACATCTCTATCTCATAGCAGAATGGTTATCAAGCCATGTGTAGGTATTTTATTAGCTTTTTTTTTTTTTCACACTGCCTCTGCTTTCCCCTTTTTGCTGTTGTTTAGGCATTTCAGTCATGTCTGACTCCTTGTGATCTCATTTGGGATTTTCTTGGTAAAGATACTGGAGTAGTTTGCTATTTCCTTCTACACATTTTACAGATGAGGAAACTGAGGCAAAGGGGTTAAGTGACTTGCCTAGGATCATACAGTTAGTGTCTGAGGCAAGATTTGAACTCAGAAAGATAAGATTTCTTGACTCCAGACCCAGCACTCTATCCACTGTGCCACCTAGATGCCTTTTTAAACTCCTCCTTTGAGCTATATGCTTAGGGGGGGGGGAGAGAGAGAG
>NW_025388416.1:0-8995 GCF_016433145.1 Gracilinanus agilis | reverse complement strand
AGGAAGGGGGTCAAATTATGAAGGACTTAAAATGTCAAAAAAAAAAAGGATTTTATAGTTGATCCTATTGGAGTTGATTGAATAGGAAGTATTATGAATAGTATGAATAGTAGGGAGTATTATGATTGAATAGGGAGAATAGGTGTATATGCTTCTGGTGATTAAATCTAAAAATGGGCAGGGGAGAGTTAATCCCATATTCACATGCAGATAGGTGAGACATTAAGTAGTGCTGGACTTTAAATCAGAAAGACAAGACTTTAAATCCTGTTTCAGTTATATGAATCTGAGAAGACCTTTAACTTCTCTCATTCTATTTCCTTATGCATCTAGATGGGATAATAACAGTCTCTATCTCACAGGATTGTTATAATAACCAAATAAGTTTAGATATATGAAGTACTCAGAGAAGCTTAAAGAGTGATTTTAATGTCAGCTATAATAGTAATTAGAATTACTGAAGTGACAATGAGGCAGCAAATATCTAATTTAAGGAAAAGACATTATCAAGGAATTAATCTTAAAAGCAAGATAAGTTTTGTTAAGTAGATATCACCAAGAACAGAAAAGTCCTGATCAGTGGGCAATAAGGAATCTACACAATGCCTGCTTTTATACTATACCCACTTTATACTAGAAAACATATTATTTCCTTCCAGACTGAGTTTTTGAGGTTTCATTCAAAAATGAGAAAATGTATTATGGCCCATAGGAGAAACATGTCAATTTGCAAATATCTGTATCTGCAAACAGGCAGATCATCTTTGAATAAAGATAGGAAATCATTATGATACACTTAAAACCAACTAAAAGGTCTATATGCTACAGAGTAGATATGAAATTGACTGCATTTGGTGTAAGCATTATAAAGAAGACTGTGAAATCCATTAAAAAGTTCTCTATGTTAAGGTCAGAAAATCTTTGAGAGTGTGACTTTACAAAGAAAGAAAAGCAAAGTAAAAGAGTAGAGCTAATTCTTTCTTGGGAAAATGTTTATATATTCTGCTTATCTGAAATCAGAGCTAATAATCTTAGTGGTTCTGAAAGACCCCAAATGTTTTATAACATTTAGACATGGCCAAATTTGCAGATCAAGAAATCTATTTATAAGTGGTCATATATCCTTATAATGATGCGCAAAAGTAACTTGCAAGCATTTTTCTTCTTAAGCCATGGCCATATATGCAAATAGTTGCATAAATTTATTACACTTCTTTTTCACTATTAAGTAAGAGAACTGCTGACCATCTTACTTCACCATATCAGGAAGTTATTGTAACTCTAAGCAAAAAACCCTTTTAAGACACCCAATCATAGAATGAGTGTTGGAAGGTATCTTTGAGGCCATTTGTTCCAGTCCTGAACACCAACCCCCCTACCACATTAGCCTCCAGCACGCCTAGAGTTCTTTGGCAATATCTCCAAAATGACAGTATTCACAGATAATCTCTTGCCTGCCACACCCACTTTCATAAAAGACCTCTTGCTTTAATTCAGATCCTAAAAAGACATACTATTACTCCTACAGAATGGAAACTCCCATAATTCCCATTGTGGGGCACCATCTCTATAGGACACAGATGTACTCCCTGAGATTTTAGTCAAAAAATACAGTTTACAACTTCTTACTAGAAATAATCCAGTAACAAAAAGCCATAGATATTATTAGAAGACAATTATAATTGCCACAGTGATAATTAGAATACACCCCCATCTCCACCTCAAGGTTAAGGATACACCCCCATCTCCACCTCAAGGTTAAGGACATTAGCAACAAAGCCTGGCAAAACAAAAACATTGACTGTGTATTTGGTCCAAATTAGACTTCACTTATCATATCACTTAGCCCATGAGAATTTCCTAATGATTAATTCTCATTTTTAAAGGTACACACACACACACACACACACACACACACACACACACACACACACACTCCACTTAACCAAGAGGGCTGAACAGCTGGCTCTATTGCAAATAGAATGTCAGTGCCACACAAGTCACTTCCAGCTGGAGAGCTTTAAGAAATTTGACTAAAGGTTCAGACAATTTTGAGAATCTAGTCTGTATCCTAAATGCTAATAAAAAGCTCTGGGACCTCAAAGAAGGACAGGGGTTGATTGTTAACTTCTCTAATTTGTTCTGGACCTACAATCACTGGGAGAAATGAAAAAGCAAATTACAGTAGAATTGATTTTCACTCATTTTTAATAAATCTGATTCTTTTTTGCCCCTTTTGGAATTTTCTTGGCAAGGATAATGAAGGTGTTTACCATTTCCTTCTTAAGTTCATCTTACAGATAAGGAATTGAGGTAAACAGGGTTAAGTGACTTGTCTGTGCTTAAGTTTTCTGAGGTCAGGAAAATCTTCCTAACTAGGTCCTGTACTCTATCCTATAATGACATATATAATATCTATGCTACCTGGTTGCCCAAAAGGGGACTGATAGAGACTCTAGAAGATATACTGGCAAAGACAGAACTCCAGTTATCCTGATTATGAAAAAAACTTAATTGATCCTGACTTGTCAAGTTCCAAGTCTGTAAGTCCAGATCCCTGGGACCTGATGTGCCTATCTCAATCAACACAGATGAGTCTATTCAACTAAGTAGGGTTCAAGTGATGACCAGTCACTAGCCTTCATTGTCAGTTGAAAACACACTCCTTACTATTACCTACTATGAAGAAAGAAGAAGAAAGAAGAAAGAAGGAAGAAGGAAGAAGGAAGAAAGAAGAAGAAGAAGAAGAAGAAGAAGAAGAAGAAGAAGAAGAAGAAGAAGAAGAAGAAGAAGAANGAAGAAGAAGAAGAAGAAGAAGAAGAAGAAGAAGAAGAAGAAGAAGAAGAAGAAGAGAGGAGGAGGAGGAGGGGAGGAGAGGAGGAGGAGGAAAAAGAAAAGAAAGAAGGAGAGGAAAAAGAAGAGGAGGAAAGGAAGAAGATGAGGATCATCATGATGATGATTTTGTGATTCTGTTTACTTTTATTCCAATTAAGGTTTTTTAAACTGCTAATGACTTAATTAACATTTGAATTTGAACAAGAATCTTCCAAACCTTAAAAAAAAAGAGGAGGAAGAGGAAGAGAATGAGGAAGAACAGAAAAAGAAGACAGAAAAGAAATAAGATTAGAAGAAGAAAAGAAAAAGGAGTGAGGAGAAAAAAATTACACTGGCCTGCCTTTATGCTGACTATAAAATCAGTATTGCAGAAAATTAGTTCCATAATCTTTTTTTTTTTGGAGGGAGTGTCAGACTGCAGTCCCATTAATTTAACAAAAAACAAAAGCAGATCACAAGGTCACAAAATAATTATTTTTATTGCCACTCTCACCCCACTCCCACTGAAAAATGTGCAGCATAAAGAACCATTCTCACAACTAAGTAGGTAAGTCCAATTTAAATTTCCACAGCACTTCTTGGCTTTCTTTTTTAATTAACATTTTAGTATTTCCAAAGCACCATTTATTTCAAACTAAGTGGCAGAAAAAAATATGTTAGATTAATTGAAAGTCTACGCAATTCAATCCCTTCCTGGGATCAGACCTGTAACTTCTGTGTGTTTGGAGCAAGAATGATCTAGTTAGTCATAATAGTTACAAACTGAAGTTTCTTTTGAAACCATCTATCTATCTCCAACCCTTCATTTTATAGATGAGGAAACCCCAGAAAAGAGAGATTAAGTGATCTATGTGACTAATCAGAGTGTTAGGACATAGTCTTTGCTGTAGTATCATGATATAACACCCCTTCTCTTATTGCATGTTACAGAGTCCAATACATAAGATGTGATCACAAGACAGTAAGAGGTAACAGGAAATGACAAGCCCTTTGAGCATAGTTCCAAATTGCCATCCAGAATGGTTGAATCAGTTCACAACTCCACAAGCAATGCATTAATGTCCCAATTTTGCCACATCCCCTCCAACATTCCTCTCCCCTGCTATCATTTTAGCCAATCTGTTAGGTGTGAGGTGATACCTCAGAGTTGTTTTGATTTGCCTTTCTCTAATTATTAGAGATTTAGAACACTTTTTCAGGTGCTTATTGATACTTTTGATTTCTTTATCTGAAAATTACCTATTCATGTCCCTTGCCCATTTATCAATTGGGGAATAGCTTTATTTTTTATTCATTTGATTTAACTCCTTGTATATTTTAGTAATTAGACCTCTGTCAGAGATTTTTGTTATAAAGATTTTTTCCCAATTTATTGTTTCCCTTCTGATTTTTGTGGCATTATTTTTGTTTGTACAAAAACTTTTTAATTTAATATAATCAGAATCATTTATTTCACATTTTGTAGTTTTCTCTAACTCTTGCTTGGTTTTAAAATCTTTCCTTTTCCAGAGATCTGACAAGTATACTATTTTGTGTTCACTAAATTTATTTATAGTTTCCCTCTTTATATTCAAGTCATTTACCTATTCTGAATTTATCTTGGTGTAGGGTGTGAGATGTTGATTTAAACCTAATTTCTCCCATATTTTTTCCAATTTTCTCAGCAGTTTTTGGCAAATAGTGGGTTTTTGTCTCAAAAGTTGGGCTTTCTGGGTTTCTCATACACTGTCTTGCTGACATCACTTACCCCAAGTCTATTCCACTGATCCTCCCTTCTGTCTCTTAGCCAGTACCATATTGTTTTGATGACCACTGCTTTATAGTATAATTTAATATTTGGTACTGCTAGGTCACCTTCCTTCAGGTTTTTTTTCATTATTTCCTTGATATTCTTGATCTTTTGCTCTTCCAAATGAACTTTGTTATAGTTTTTTTTTCTAATTCGGTAAAGAAGTTTCTTGGTAGTTTGATAGGTATGGCACTAAATAAGTAAATTAATTTGGGTAGAATGGTCATTTTTATTATGTTAGCTTGTCCTACCCATGAGCAATCAATGTTTTTCCAATTGTTTAGATCTAGTTTTAATTGTTTGGAAAGTGTTTTGTAGTTGTATTCGTATAATTCCTGTGTTTGCTTTGGTAGATAGATTCCCAAGTATTTTATATTGTCTAGGGTTATTTTAAATGGTATTTCTCTTTCTACCTCTTGCTGCTGTGAAGTGTTGGAAATATATAGAAATGCTGATGATTTATGTGCATTTATTTTGTATCCTGCAACTTTGCTAAAGTTGTTGATTATTTCTACTAGCTTTTTATTTGTTTTTCTAGGATTATTTAAGTAGACCATCATATCATCTGCAAAGAGTGATAGCTTAGTCTCCTCATTGCCTATTTTAATACCTGCAATTTCTTTTTCTTCTCTAATTGCTAATGCTAGTGTTTCTAGTACAATGTTAAATAATAGAGGTGATAATGGGCATCCTTGTTTCACTCCTGATCTTATTGGGAAGGCTTTTAATTTATCCCCATTGCATATGATGCCTGTTGATGGTTTTAGATATATGCTGTTTATTATTTTTAGGAAATGTCCTTCTATTCCTATATTTTCTAGTGTTTTCAATGGGAATGGATGTTGTATTTTGTCAAAGGCTTTTTCAGCATCTATTGAGATAATCATGTGATTTTTGTTTGTTAGCTTGTTGATATGGTCAATTATGTAGATATATACTATTTGATGCATACATGTTGAGTACTGATATTTCTTTATTATTTATACTGCCTTTCATTAGGATATAATTACCTTCCCTATCTCTTTTAATGAGATATATTTTTACTTTGTCTCTGTCAGAGATCATGATGGCAACCCCTGCCTTCTTTTTCTCTTTTGAAGCCCAATAGATTTTTCTCCATCCTTTCGTTTTTACTCTATGTATGTCTACATGTCTCATGTGTGTTTCTTATACACAGCATTTGGTAGGATTTTGGCTTCTAATCCACTCTGCTATTTGCTTCTGTTTTATGGGCAAGTTCATCCCATTCACATTCAGAGTTATAATTATCAACTGTGTATTCCCAGACATTTTGATTCTCTCTCTTTGTCCTGTCCCTTCTTCTTTCACTATTTCCTTCTGTACCAGTGTTTTTTTAATCAGTTCCCCTAAACCCCTCCCTTATTGTACTTCCTTTTCTCCACCCTCCCTTCTTATTCACCGCTTATTTTTCTTTAAAGCTATTCCCAGCTCCCACCCAAGTCCTCTCCCTCCCTAGTATTGCTTCCCTCCCCATCATTCCATTTGTTACCCTTCTGCTTTTCTATAGGGCATGAGTCAATTCTCTGCCCCAATGGATCTGATTGTTCTTCCCTGTTAAGTTAATTTCAATATGCACTTACTTCTTTTCTTATAGGGATATAAATCAATTGAGCTTATTGAGTCCCTTAAAGAAAGGTTTTTTGTTTTTTGTTTTATTTGTTTTGTTTTGTTTCCCTCCTCCCCACTCTCTTAATTACCTTATGGTGATTCTCTTGAGTTCTGTGTTTGAGCAGCAAACTCTCTGCTTAAGTCCAGTTTTTTCTTTATGAATGCTTGGAAGTTTTTGATTTTGTTGAATGACCATACTTTCCCCTGTAAGAATATAGTCAATTTTGCTGGATAATTAATTCTTTGTTGTAGACCTAGCTCTCTTACTTTCTGGAATATTGTATTCTATGCCTTCCTGTCCTTCAATGTAGATGCAGCTAGATCCTGTGTTATCCTAACTGTGGTTCCCTGGTATCAATGACTTCTTCTTAGCAGCTTGTAATTTTTTTCCTTGGTCTGGTAGTTTTTGAATTTGGCTATAATATTTCTGGAAGTTGTTAGTTGTGGATTAAATGTAGGGGGTAATCTATGGATTCTTTCTATTTCTACTTTCCTCCTTGTTTGAGAATGTCAGGACAATTCTCTTGTATAATTTCCTGTAGGATGATGTCCAAACTTTTCCTTTTGTCTTGATGTTCTGGCAGTCCAATAATCCTTAAGTATTTTCTTTGAGATCTGTTTTCCAGATCTGTGGCTGTGTCAATGAAGTGTTTCATATTTTCCTCAAATTTTTCTTTTTTTTTTATTTTGTTTTATATATTCTTGCTGCCTTGTGAAGTCATTTGCTTCTAGTTGTTTAAGTCTAATTTTTAAAGACTGAATTTCATCCCTGGTTTTTTGGTCATCCTTCTCCTTCTGGTCTGCTTTTCTTTGAGATCTTTTACCTTCTTTGCTTCATTTTTCATCTAGTCAATTTGGGCTTTTAAAATATTATTTTCTTGTTTTAGATCATATATTTCCTTTTCCCAATTGCCTTCAGCCTCTGTTGATTATTTTCTGAGTTCTTGAGTTATTTGCTTTTTGAGTTCTTGAGTTAATTGAATTTTGAGTTCTTGAGTTAATTGAATTTTAAGTTCTTTCAAAGCCTATGTCCATTTCACTGAATTTTCTTTGTTTTTGCTTGGTTTTCCTTTATCTTCTTGTGATCCATTTGCTCTTTGTTCAATTTCTGGATAAAAGCTGTCAATTGTGGTTTATTTTTTCTTTTTCTGTTGTTTATTCATGCTTTTACCTTCTTTCTCCCCTCTAATTGGCTGTAATCTTCATCCTCTGATCATATTTTTGAGTTCGGGCTATTCAACCCTGGGAGGGCTTCTTCTCTGTTTTGTTGATTAATTAGGTTAGTGGGGCCTGAGGTCAGATTTTCCCCAGCTTTTTAGTTGGGTTTAGCTGGAGGATCCCCCAATTCTGCTGTGTTGTCAGATTTGATTTTCTGTTCCCTAGGAGCCCTTTGTCCTTAATTGGTGGTGAAGGGCTTTACAGAGGTTTGGAGCCTTACTGCTTCTACCCCACCATCTTCCCAGAATTCCCTAGAATCCAGGATGCTGACTTTTTAAGAATAGGGACAGGATATCTTGGTACACAATGGGTAAAGCACCAGGCCTGGAGTCTGGACTTAGATACTTCCTAGCTAGAAGATCTTAGACAAGCCACTTAACACTCCTCGCTCCATCCCTTGCCTAGCCCTTGCCCTTTTGTCTTAGAGTTCTTATTAAGACAGAAAGCAAGGGCTTAAAAAAAGAATAATGGAGACCTTGTCACTAATTTTTAATCACAATCCAGAATAGGTAGGTATGCACTGTCCCATCCAGATCCTGAGCATGCTATTGAATAATAGCAAGGTAATGTTTAGTAGTAGCACCTAGTGGTTAAATGTGGATCTTTGATTCAGAACTGGAAGGGATCTTCTTTGTCATCATCTTGCCTGATTTCTTCATTTTACAAATGAGGAAACTTAGTCTCAGGAAAGTAATGTGACATGCTCAAGATCACACTGATAATAAATGGCAAAACTAATATTTAGACTCAAGCTCTCTAACTTCCAATACAGTATCTTCTCTATTGCATCTCAATGTCTCCGAAGGAATTAAGAACTTGTAGAAAAATAGATTTAGGAAGACTTTATTTAGAAAGTTTTGAGAAATAATAATCCAGTGCCAATGACTTTGCAAGTATTAATATATTTAATAATACTTGCAAGTATTATTACATATTTTTTTTATCCTGGGACTCCATTCTAGGAGCATAGGGCCACAACCAGTAGGCAATGGGTCACACTGTCGCTCAGGGTCACCTAGTTGGGAAGTGTCTGAGCCCGGATTTGAACCTAGGACCTTTCATCTCTAGGCCTGGCTCTCAATCCACTGAGCTAGCCCAGCTGCCCCTACTTAAGGTTGCAGTTTCTTTAGCAGATGTAGTTTTACAGGGTGGGGTTGCTAGCCCCACACCCAACCCTCCTCCTTTTTCATCTGGGCTCGGGACCATCCTTGGCCTAGGAGTGGTAAGGGTGGGCAGTAGGGGTCAAGTGACTTGCCCAAGGTCACACAGCTGGAAGTGTCCGAGGCTGGACTTGAACCTAGGACCTCCAGTCTCTAGGCCTGGCTCTCAATCCACTGAGCCACCCAGCTGCCCCCCAATTATTACATATTAGGAAATTGATATTATAATATTAATATATATTACATACAATATCAATACATAATATTAACATTAAAGTTGTAAAATATATATTATAAAAATACTTTATTAATTTAATGACAATTCTTATTAATTTATTTATAAATAAAACTATTTATTAATAAG
>NW_025388415.1:433-3839 GCF_016433145.1 Gracilinanus agilis | reverse complement strand
CTCTCTCTCTCTCTCTCTCTCTCTCTCTCTCTCTCCCTCCCTCCCTCCCTCCCTTCCTCCCTCCCTCCTTTTCTCTGTCTTCTCCACTCTCTTTCTTTCTCTCCTTTTTCTCTCAATGTTGGAACCCTAGCACTCTACACATAGTGCCCTCGACAAAGTAGAATGAAATATGTAATCTAGGAAATGTAGTCACAAAAGGAAGTGGGCTAGTAATGTTGCCAAAGTGCAGAATCACATATGGATGATCTAAATACTGCACTGGCACTCACAAAAAAATTAAATATCTAGGTGTAAGAATTCTTCATCTTTTTGTGCCATAAACCCCTTTAGTAGTTTGGTGAAGTCTAAGTATTCCTCAGAATAATATTTTAAAGTTCACATAATTAAATGTATAAGATTACAAAGGGAAACAATTACATTGAAATAAAGATGCAATATTTTTTTCCATCTAAGTTTTTAGATTCCTCAAAATCTATCCAAGGTCCTCTTCATTCACTCCAGATTAAGAATCCCTGATCTAGAAGAATGTTTCCAGTGTACTAGACATTCTATGAAGTATTTGTAAGAGGATACAGACTGTAATCACATAGGTGAAAGGAAAATCTACACAATTGAGATCATGAATTCATTAAAGTTTTAAAAGATAAGTTCTCAATTAGCTTTTTAAGTAACAATGATTCCACTAATTCTTAGAGAATAGTTGAAACATTCTTATAAATCAATCTCAAATTCTCATGATGTCATGATGGTCTTCCTAAGCCTAATGCAGAATTGAGTTCAGTTACTGGCCTTTTACCCTTCAGACTAGATATTTGGTACTCCATGAAATGGATAAAGTGATGAACCTGGAGTAAGGATAGATCTTATTCTTCCATATTATTTCACTTGGCGATCTTATCAAGCTCTCCGAGATCAACTGTTATCTTTATGCTGAAGATAATATACAGAAAATACATACAAGAGATGTTACAAAGGCAAAAATGACAGAACTTGGCATAGTTGAAATATGAGAGTGAGAAGTTAAGGATGGCACTTAGGATTCAAGACTGGCAGGACCTTCAACAGCAGAGAGATTAGAGCTAGATAAGATTTGAGAATCTTGGTGGTTCCGGGTTAAGATGGTGGCAGAGTAAGAAGCAGCTCTTAACCTCTCCTGACCGAAACACACAAAACTCCTCAAGGGGACATAAAAACAAGTCCAGATGAACGGAGGAACCCCACAACAGGGCACAGCGTGGAAGGTACGTGGAATCGAGACATTTCCAGGCTATAAAGGGCTCTCACTAAATCGCGGGCTGAGCAACCACCCCACCCCCACCCCTTCCACACAAAACATCTATAGCTCTGAAGCCAGCTAAAAAGAAATAGAGCAAGTTTGGGGCACCCATCGAGTCATTGGCAGCTCCGGGGCCTGTTCCTGAGAGCAGCAAGATTTGGGACCCCAATAAGCCAAAGAACACAAGCGAAATCTGAGCGCGGGAGCAGAGAGTGGACTCAGGGCGCAGAGCGCGGGCTGAGAGCAAAGGCACGGGCGGAGGCGTGGGTGGAGGAAGACACAGCCAGGAACTAAAGCTCTGAAAACCTGAGTGGGGAACCAGTGCAGACGGGTATACGACTGTGGAAGCAGCGCCCTGAGACTTGTAAAGGAACCTCCTGCAGAGGATCAAGCAAGGGGGTCCACTAGGGGGCTTGACCTTGGAAAAAACCAGAACTCAGACCTCAGGAGCCAATAGACCGCGGACAGACACTGAGCGCGAGGATAAACCTGAGAAGCTGCTGGGCTAATGATGGCTACCCAGGCTCAGGAAGCTCAGAAGAGAAAGAATAACAACAAGAAAAAGAAGCCTTTAACACTCGACAACTTTTACACAGAGAAAATCCAGACAACCAAGCAAACAGAGGAGGAGAACAAACAAGCATCCAGACCCTCCTCAAATAAGGAAAACTCCTCACAAGCTATGGAAGAGTTCAAAACTGAGATTTTGAGGAAAATGGAAGAGATCTGGCAAGAAAATAACTGTTTAAAAGGTAAAATCTTGCAATTGAACACCAGAAATGACCAGATTGAAAAGGAATACCAGAAGATTATGGCTGAAAACCAGAAGATTATGGCTGAAAACCGAAAGATTATGGCCGAAAACCAGAAGATTATGGCCGAAAACCAGAAGGTTATGGCCGAAAACCAGAAGATTATAGCCGAAAATCAATCCCTAAAGGCTAGAATTGAGCAAGTAGAAGCTAATGATCTCTCAAGACAACAAGAACAAATAAAACAAAGTCAAAAGACTGAAAAAATAGAAGGAAACATGAAATATCTCAATGAGAGAGTGACAGACCAAGAAAACCGGTCTAGAAGAGACAATTTGAGAATAATTGGTCTTCCAGAAAAACCAGAAATTAATAGAAACCTGGACTCCGTACTAAAAGAAATTATTCAGCAAAATTGCCCTGAAGTCCTACAACAAGAGGGCAATATAGACATAGAAAGGATTCATAGAACACCTGCGACATTCGATCCAGAGAAAAAAAACGGGTAGAAATATTATTGCCAAATTCAAAAGCTTTCAAGCAAAAGAAAAAATCTTACAAGAAGCCAGAAAGAGACAATTCAAATATCAAGGAGCTCCAATCAGGATCACACAGGATCTGGCAGCCTCCACGCTAAAAGACCGCAAGGCGTGGAATACAATATTCAGAAAGGCAAGAGAGCTGGGCCTGCAACCACGGATCAACTACCCATCAAAATTGACTATATATTTCCAGGGGAAAGTATGGGCATTCAACAAAATTGAAGAATTCCAGGTATTTGTACAGAAAAGACCAGGGCTAAATGGAAAGTTTGATATCGAATCACAAAAACCGAGAGAAACCTGAAAAGGTAAATAAGATACAGAGGGGAAAGAAAGAAAGCTTATAATTTTTAAATTTGCCTTTTTAAGGACCTCAGTGAGATCTAATTATATGTATTCCTATGTAGAGAAATGTTATGTATAATTCTCTGTAGTGAACTCTATTCACCATTATAATATTCACTATTATAGTAATCAGAAGAATAATTCACAGGGTGAGGGTGGAACACTAAATAATCTAAGATGGCGTGGGGGAGGGGAAAGATGGGGTAAATAGCAGGGGACACCAAGAGAAACTTGAGTGAATAAGAAAATAGAATATTCTATTACACACAAAGAGGGCATGGGAGGGAGAGGGGACAAATACTATTATAAGAAGGAGAGGAAGAGAGCATAAAGAGGTAATAATCAAACCTTACTCTCAGTGTAATCAACCCAGAGAGGGAAGAGTAGCTATACTATCCATTGGGAAATAAAACTCTTATCTAACCCTTCTGAGAAAGTTAGAAGGGATAAACCAAGGGGAGCAGGGGAGTGGGGAGGACAAAAAAAAGGGA
>NW_025388415.1:0-334 GCF_016433145.1 Gracilinanus agilis | reverse complement strand
TGGTTTTAAAGGAAATAGTTTAAGGAGAAGGGGTAGGAATGGGGGAGGATTTGAAAATGTCAGCAAATGCACAACTGATGATTATAACTCTGAATGTGAATGGGATGAACTCGCTCATAAAACGGAAGCAAATAGCAGAGTGGATTAGAAACCAAAATCCCACCAAATGTTGTCTACAAGAAACACATATGAGGCGGGTGGACATACACAAGTTTAAGGTTCAGGGTTTGAGCAAAATCTTTTGGGCGTCAAATGAGAAAAAGAAGGCAGGAGTGGCTATTATGATTTCTGACAAAGCCAAAGTAAAAATAGATATGATTAAAAAAGACAGGGA
>NW_025388414.1:0-7054 GCF_016433145.1 Gracilinanus agilis | reverse complement strand
ACACACACACACACACACACACACACACACACACACACACACGTGCATGCACATACACACCCACAGGCATGCATGTATCCCATCAAATCTTAAGAAACAGTGACTGAGGGGGGCAGCTGGGTTGCTCAGTGGATTGAGAGCCAGGCCTAGAGATGGGAGGTCCTGGGTTCAAATGTGACCTCAGACAGTTCCTAGCTATGTGACCCTGGGCAAGTCACTTAACTCCCATTGCCTAGCCTTTACTGCTCTTCTGCTTTGGAATCAATACACAGTATTGATTCCAAGATGGAAGGTAAGGGGAGAGAGAAAGAAAGAAAGAAAGAAAGAAAGAAAGAAAGAAAGAAAGAAAGAAAGAAAGAAAGAAAGAAAGAAAGAAAGAAAGAAAGAAAGAAAGAAAGAAAGAAAGAAAGAAAGAAAGAAAGAAAGAAAGAAAGAAAGAAAGAAAGAAAGAAAGAAAGAAAGAAAGAAAGAAAGAAAGAAAGAAAGAAAGAAAGAAAGAAAGAAAGAAAGAAAGAAAGAAAGAAAGAAAGAAAGAAAGAGGGGAGGTAGGGAGGAAGGAAGGAAGGAAGGAAGGAAGGAAGGGAAGAAAGAAAAGAAGGAAAGAATGAATGGGGGAGGGGGGATACACATACTCTCATGTCCATCTAAGACCATATTCCCTTGAGAAGAAAGTCAGGGTCTCAGATGTCCAAGTGTGGAGGAGGAGGCTGGGGAGGGCTTTGTGAGGGCAAGAAGTATGTTTTATATATACTCTCCCTTTGACTTGTACCCCCAGTACCTAACACAGTGCTAGATATATAGTAGACATTCAACAAGTGTTTGTTGAATGGAATGAGCAATAACACCATGCCCTGATGTCTAGTTGTCCCAAGTTTGGGTCCCTTTGAGGTGACTGGAGATGGGAAGAAGCAGTATTCCAAGGTCCCAAACTCAGGGGCCAGTTAGATGAAATTTAATAATGACAAATATCCACACTTGGGTCCAAAAAACATCTACACAAATACAAGATATGAATGGTCTGTGGTAGAAAGACCTGAAGATTCTGTTGTTGTTGTTCATTTGTGTCCAACTTTTCATGACCCCATTTGGGGTTTTCTTGGCAGAGACACCAGAGTAGTTTTCCATTCCTTTCTCCAGATCATTTTCCAGATGGGGAAACTAAGGCAAACAGGGTTAAGTGACTTGCTCAGGGTCACAGAACTAATAAGTGTCAGGCCAGATTTGAACTCAGGAAGATGAATCTTCCTGACTCCAAGCCCAGCACTCTATTCATTGTACCACATAGATAGAAATTTTAATGGATGCCAGAGTCAATATAGATCCACAGTGTGGCATAGAGGCCAAAATATCTAACACCATCACAAGCTACATTAAGGGAGGTCTGCCATGGTCAGATTACATCTAGGATATTGGATTCACTTCTAGGTACTACATTTAAGAAGAACATTGACAAGTTGGATCTTATCCAGAGAAAGATGAACAAGATGGTAAAAAGCCATCAGCAAAGACCAGTTGAAGAAACTAGAGATATTTAACTTGGGAAAGAAAAGACTAGGAACAACTAGGTGGCACAATGGATAGAGTGCCAGACCTGGAGTCTGGCAGACTTGAATTCAGATTTGACCTCAGATACTTCTTAGCTATGGAGGGAAGGAAGAAAGAAGAAAAAAAGGAAGGAAGGAAGAAAGGAAGGAAGGAAGGAAGGAAGGAAGGAAGGAAGGAAGAAGAAAAGGCTTGGGGTGGAGTAGGGGGATGCATGATAGCTGTCTTAACTATTCACAGGATGTCATGTGGAAAAGAGATTAGATTTGCTCTCCTTAGTCCCAGAGGGAAAGGGCTAAGAGGAATGTGCAGAAAAAGTAGAATGTCATTTTGGCTCCATTTAAGGAAAAAGCTTCCTAATGACTAGAGCTGTCCAAGTTAAATTAGGCTACTCATAAAGGAGGGACAGCAAGGTGGTGCAAAGGATAGAGTGCCTCAGATATTTCCTAGCTGTGTGACCCTGGGCAAGTCACTTAACCCTGTTTGCCTCAGTTTCCTCATCTGCAAAATGAGTTAGAGAAGGAAAAAGCCAATCCCTCCAGTATCTTTGCCAAGAAAATTCCAAATAGGGTCATGAAAAGTCAGATTCATCTGAAATGAGTAAACAACAACAACAACAAAAAAAAAAATACAGGTAGGAATGTAATGTGTTCCAAGTCTTAGAGGTCTTCAAGTTGAGGCTCTCTGGCTACTTTGTCCAGAATAATATTGTAGAGTGTCTTGTCTGGATTTGATGGCCTCTGAGGTCTTTGTCTACTCAAGATTCTGTGCATCTAGGAGTGAGCAAGGCGAGGTGTATGCAAGGGGCTCAGGTATATGGGGTTCAGATTTTCTTGGAAATGATTAGGGTTAGGCGTGGAATCTAAATGTCCCTGACTTTCTCTATGTGTCTCCTTCTCCTCTTCTCTTCAGTCTGCCCCAGCCTGGATATCCGCACAGAGGTGGCAGAGCTCCGGCGTCTGGAAAACTGCACTGTGGTGGAAGGCTACCTACAGATCCTGCTCATATTCACAGCAACCGGAGAGGACTTCCAGGGCCTCAGCTTCCCCCGCCTCACCCAGGTCACCGACTACCTGCTCCTCTTCCGCGTCTATGGGCTCGAGAGCCTTCGAGAGCTCTTCCCCAACCTCGCTGTGATTCGAGGCACCCGCCTCTTCTTCAGCTACGCCCTGGTCATCTTCGAGATGCCCCACTTGAGGGACGTGGGGCTTCCAGGCTTGGGGGCCATCCTCCGCGGGGCCGTGCGGGTGGAGAAGAACCAGGAGCTGTGCCATCTGTCCACCGTCGACTGGGGCCTGCTGCAGCCCACAACCGATGCCAACCACATTGTGGGCAACAAACTGGGAGAGGAATGTGCTGATGTGTGCCCCGGGATGCTGGGCACGGAGGAGCCCTGCGTCAGAACCACCGTCAATGGGCGCACGGACTATCGCTGCTGGACCTCTGGGCACTGCCAGAGAGGTGGGTACGGGTGGATGGGAAGCGGGCACGGACAGGAAGGGATCTCTCACTTCACACCCAGGCAATCTATCGACAAACATTTATTATATCCTATATGTATATGGATGGTAGGGCCTTACAGACAAAAAACAGCTCTTACCCCGAGGAAATGTTCTAGGGAGCAGCACAGACATGCACATACACATATAGAAATAAAGACAAAATAAAAACAAATACGAGGTAACCAGAGAGCCTAAGAGTGGAGAAGAGGAGGGAGAACATTCCAGGCCTACGGGATGACCTGTACAAAGGCAAAGAGATGGGAGATGGAGTGTTGCTGTGAAAGGAACATCAAGAAAGCCAATATGGTGGGACTAACGCAGGGAGGAAATCGAGTAGCGTATGAGGCTGGGATGGTCCATGGGGGCCAGTTAGTGAAGGACTTGACATGCTGAACAGAATTTCACTGGATCACACAGGTAGTAAGAACCAGAGTTTGGACTTTCGAACCCAGATCCTCTGGCTCTGACCCAATATCATTTATACTCCTGTAGGAGACAACAAATGTTGGAGCGCTTCCTGTGTGTAGAACATGTAAGAGGTGAAGATGCAAAGCTTAGATAAGTCGTAGTGTCTCCCCTCATGGGGCTCACAGTCTAAGAAGAGCCCAACCCCCAATAAATAATAATAATAATAACAGCTACAATTTCTATAATGCTTTAAGATTTGCAAAATCACTTTAATAACTCTTATCTCGTTTGATCCTCACAACAACCCTGGGAAGTAGGTACCATTATAATTCCCATTTTACAGATAAGGAAATTAAGGCAGAGAGAAGTTAAGTGACTTTCTCAAGGGATGCAGAGTTAGTAAGTATCTGTTTCAGGATTTCAATGGACTTCTTCCTGATTCCAGATCCAGCATCCTATCCGCCGAATCCCTTAGTGGCCTGAATTGCTACAGTACAAATATTACGTGATCACTTCGATCAATTAATCACTGATTTACTGAGTACCTACTATGTGCCAAGCACTGTGCTAAGCACTGGTATAGAAGGGCAGACCAAGGGATATATGAGACCAGTCATTAATGACAGGTAGGGAACCAAGGAAGGTTTCCCAGATTTACTGAATGAGCCTAAGACAGACAGATACGACTCACTTTGCTCAAAGGACAGCCAAGACAACAGAGATCACCTGATCCAATCCACTCATTTTACCAAAAAACAGGATAGTAAAAAGACTTGGCCAGGGCCACACAGGTAATAAGTGACAGATCCAGGCTCTTTCCACCACAGTAAGTCAAAAAGTAGCTCACCCATGAACCCAAAGCTAGCTAGCTCGGGTGGGCAAATTCAAAGGGAGCTAAGAGAAGAAAACAGGAAAAGAGAAGATGGGAGGAAGCGAGGATGAGAGATCAGAGTATCCATAAGGATGAAAGGAGAGGAGGGGGAGGCTGGGAGGAGGTCTGAGAAAGGAAAGAAGAGCGTTAAATAGAGATAGAGGGGGAAGGACAAGCCTGAGGTGTTTGTGAGGTGCAGGGGAGAAGGCAGGGAAGTTTGAGGAAGGGAGCCTGGAGACCTTTGGCTTGAAAATTTGCCCAAGTGGTTGCCTCTCCTATAAACCAGGACACAAGTCTAGAGAATGGGGATCTCAAACTCCCAGATAAGCCATATAGGAAGTATTGACTGCTGTCTCCCAGAGCCCCAACCATCCCAGTAACTGGATCCTTGTTGTAGCTTGATTCCCCCAGACCCCCTCCCCACCCTAGTGTTGTCTGTAAACAAGACTGCTAGTTCCTAAAGTATATGGTGTCAACACATCCCGCCCCTCCTCGTGGCCCCTTCTCTTCCCTGGACCTCTAGCTCTTACCACACAGGGAGCCCACACAGCCCGCCGCCCGCCCGGCTCTAAGCTCTCCTCTCCCTGCGCCTGCCTTCCCCCCACAAATGTCACCCCCTTCCCCCAGAACCTAAAGAAGAGCTCACGAGCGGCTGGTTCTCCAGAAGGGACATGGTTGGAATAGACTCTGGAGGTCCTTGATGTCCCTCACTATCTTCCTGAGCAGAGCCGCTTGCTTATAAGAGAATGGCTGGTTCCTCCATTGGCATCGTGCCTGGCATAAATCTGGGCATTCGTCCCAGATAGGAGGGTAGAGAGACACAGCACTGACAAAGCAAGGTCACTGCTCTGTCCTGAGCTGCCCCTGAGCGGAGGGAGAAGGAGCCGCTCTTCCGGCCCTCAGGGAGCTCCTAGTTTGAGGGACCCCCCCAGGACACAGGGACACAGACAGAAGCAGAGACAAGGGCTTGACGTCAGGACTGGACGCATAAATGAGGCTGGTGGTCATGGATGCCGTGTGCCATTTAAATATGGGTTGGATTGTATGATTTCTGAAATCCTTTCCAACTCTGAGGCACCGTTATAATTAAAAAGAGCTCATATTCATGTCGGATTTTGAGATTTCCAAGACATTTTACACGCATCTGGATGTCATGCAAGGAAGGCTTCTGTCTGGAGAGCAGAGCTGGGTTGAGAAGGGATAAAAGAATGGTAATGATGACAGCTGACATTTATATAGCACCTACTATGTGCCAGGCTCTGTGCTACGAGTTTTAGAAATAGGATCTCATGTTATCCTTGCAACATCCCTGGAAGGGCGGTGCTATTCTTACCAACCAAAAATTATAGTTGAAGAAACTGAGTCAGAGAGAGGTTAAGTGACTTACCCAGAGCCATTTAGCTAAAAAATATTTGAGGCCAGATTTGAATTCAAGTTATCCTGACTCAGGGCGCTATCAATTTGCCACCCATCTCCCTCTTGGGGGTACCAAGATACGCTGGGTAAAGACTGGGGTCCTGGGACAAAGGAGGAAGACAGAGGAAGCGGGGTATTGGAAGAAAGGAGGCTCCCTCCGAGGCGTGGGGTGGCTTCTGAGTGTCCCAACTCTCTATGTCCTTCCCTGTACCTCCAGTGTGCCCATGTGCCAGGGGCCTGGCTTGCACCGCGAGGGGCGAGTGCTGCCATCCCGAGTGTCTGGGAGGATGCAGTCGGCCCAATGACCCCCAGGCGTGCGTGGCCTGTCGCCACTTCCACTTCGGAGGCACGTGCCACTCGGCCTGTCCCAGAGGCACCTACCGGTACGAGGCCTGGCGCTGCGTCACTGCGGATTACTGCGCCAGCCTGCGGGCTCTGCCTGACCTGCCCGGCCACGTCTCTGACTTCGTCATCCATCAGGGCAGCTGTCTGGCTCAGTGCCCTCCAGGGTACACCCACAACGACAGCAGGTGAGTCCCGGATGCCCACGTGTGACTGGGGGGACAGAGAAGAATGGGGATGGCCCCTCAGGAACCGGGGATGAGGCTCGGGCCCCCAGGAGAGGGGCCAGTGAGGGCAGGGCCAGCGTGTCTGGTGGATGGCACGGTGAGAATGAGAAGGGGCAAAGGCTGGTAAGGAGAACAAGGATGGTCTCTAGGGTGTGGGGGCAAAAGCAATCTTCTTTCTAACGTCCCTATACGTCAGGGCCAGGCTCTGGGTCAGGAAGGCACGGGGCGTGGGGGGAAAGGGCAGCCCTGGGGCCGGGGTCCCAGGGAACTCACAGTCTCCTCTTCTCCTCTCCCTCCTGTAGCATCTTCTGCCTTAAGTGCGAGGGGTTGTGCCCCAAAGAGTGTAAGGTTGGCACCAAGACCATCGATTCCCTCCAGGCAGCCCAGGAGCTCGTGGGCTGTACCCATGTGAAGGGCAGCCTCATCCTTAACCTGCGTCAAGGCTGTTAGTATACCCTTATCTCCATCGCCCTACCCCTCCCCGCCAGGCCAGATCTGGGTGGACCCCTGGCAGGAGATTCCTGCTCCCCGCTTGATTCCTTTTTTGTCTCAGCCCCCAATCCCTGGAAAGAGCTGCTCTTTGCACTGACCAACCCAAAGGGCCCATCCTTTCCTTGTCCTTCAGTCAGTCAATAAACCTTGATTAAGCATGAATTCTCTGTGAGGCCCTGTGCCAGCCAAGTCCTGCCTGCTCTCCCCTCCCCTCCCCTCCCCTCCTCTCCTCTCCTCTCCTCCTCCTTTTCTCC
>NW_025388413.1:0-1156 GCF_016433145.1 Gracilinanus agilis | reverse complement strand
ACTACTTACTAAAGGGGTATTTACCTCCAGAAGCAACTGACTGGCCCCCCAGGCAATCCTAAGCAAATTTATAGACTACAATTGGTCCCCTAAAGTGGAGGAAGGAACAGGAAGTGACCCAAAGAAGAATCTTTAAAAGTGGCTGACACTCCTGTCAGGAGTTCTTCAAGCTCTTTCGAGGCTTTGAAGGCTAGTGGAGGACCTTCTTCAGTGTGGACCTGGGACTTTAGCATTTGTAAGACTGCTCTTGGATCTTCCCCTTTGGACTACAATGTGGGTGAGTGAAAAGCTGACTCCTTTCCTGGCTTCTGGAGAGATTAGTTTCCGGAGGCAGCTGAGTGGTTACTCACAACCAGATCCTCGGCCCTCTGGTGGAAGGTTAATGAGCCCTGCCTGAGTTGAGCCAAGCACTGGAGAAACATTTAGGGTGATAAGCTAAACTGCTTACTCTGCCCTCTTTCACATTTCTTCACTTCACTCTTTCCCTCTGTTTTGTAAAGAAAAAGCAACTAAAAAGTCATTCTGACTTCAGTTATAATACTGGTGACCACATTCTCTTATATTTTGTCAAATAATATTAATTTTATCCCCTACTCTGGGTAACATGTCCATGAAGACAAACCATTAATTATCTTCTATTGACATTTCATCAAATATTTACTTTAAAAGAAACAATACAGAATTATATTCTGAATTCATTGGATATCCATGTATTTATAGAACCCAAATCAAATTTTGAACTCAAGTTGAATTCAAAGGACAGTGGTGATTGTAATGCAAAAGTTGCAAGAGGGGTTTTTGCTCTTGCAGGGGGCCAACTGAAAATTTCTAGCAATTGGAAGCCTTAGAATTCTGAGAGAGTTCAGTTGGTCCCTGACACTTTTGCATTACATTACCTATATGCTCCCATCATTCAGTGTCACCAGCCAAACAGAAAACATCAAGGCTTTGGGAGGCTTATGCATTCCCAGAGAAAATAGGAACCTAGTCTCTTTCTTCTGCTTCGTAGAGAATATGAAGCTTACTTGGAGACAAGATAATAAAAATCATCCAAAAAATTTGTGCTTTTATCACAGCATCCTAAATAAGATTGTCATTAGGGAAGAAGCAGCAATGTAGAAATACCCATGATCTCTCTCTGAAATCCTAGGAATAG
>NW_025388412.1:0-6090 GCF_016433145.1 Gracilinanus agilis | reverse complement strand
CCTTCCTTCCTTCCTTCCTTCCTTCCTTCCTTCCTTCCTTCCTTCCTCCCTCCCTCCCTCCCTCCCTCCCTTCCTTCCTTCTTCCCTCCCTCCTTCTCTTTTGCTTCCAGAGATACAGTTGCTGGAAGGTGGCCCCTGATGTCTTTTAACATAAGTAGCAGGATGCAGTAACAGTCTCTGCCTGCTTTGTGTCACTGCTTACTGTGTTGTTCAGTGAAACCTCCCCACTGGCCCTCAGGACAACCAGATGATACATCCCTTGGGGCACTTTCAAACTTCTGGAGGAGAATGAGTCAATCACACTGTGACAGTCACAGGGTGGGTGGGAGGGGGCTTCAGGGACCAGCTTCATCAACCCATTCATCAGACAGAGTCCAGAGATGGGCAGGACTTTCCTGAGGTCACACAGCCAAGGAGCAGAGCCAAGGTCTGATGGCAGGTCCAGGGGTCCAGCTCTCTGGCTCCCCTCACCCCCACCCCCCACTTTTAAAATTGACCAGGGATTTCCCCAGCTAGCGAAGCAGTTATTAAATGTCTCCAGCATTCACTGTGAAGGTCCCTAAAAGAAAGTCCCAGTCACAAAAGCAGCTTTGAACCCGGACCCTATGACAAGAAATCCGTTCTCTTTGTCTCTGGCTTGCCCCCTCCCCCCAGCCTTGCCCCAGTTTATTCTTTTCCAGGAGATTTAGTTATTGGATAAGATGAAGGCATCAGTCAGGCAACATTCCTGAAGTGCCTCGTGGGATACAGGCACCAAAGGGGAAGCCTCTCTGCTCTCAGGGGGCTTCTGCTTTGCTAAGGGAAAGAGCAACCATGTTCTAGAAGCAGAACAGCCTAACAGCCCTAAAGCCGTGTGGGGAAGGAGGTGGCCAGAACAGGGGGACAGAGATGGGCAGGGGCAGCACGGACGGTGGCTGTTACTTGAGCCTTGAAGGAGGCGAGGATGGCAGGGCCTTTAGGCATGTGGGGAGAGCCTGTGCAAGAGGCATGGGGATAGCAATAATGCATCGTGAACAGTAAGAATTCTGGTCTAATTGGGCTAGAGAATGGGGAAGGAATGCATGTATGACAACACTGAAAAGGAAGCCTGGGGCCAGTTTGTGAAGGGCTTTATAAGCCAGACAGAAGAGTTTGTATTTTAGCCTACAGACAATAGGGAGCTATAGAAGTTTACTGAGTAAAAGAGGGACACTAAAACATATTAATAAACCATATTAGCAAATATTTATTAAGTACCTCCTAGATAACCCTGGCAGAGACTCATCTTTCCAAGTTCAAATCTGACCGCAGACACTTCCTAGCTGTGTGACTCTGGACAAGGTACTTAACCCTATTTGCCTTAGTTTCCTCATTTGTAAAATGAGCTGGAAAAGGAAATGACAAACCAACTCCAGTGTCTTTGTGAAGAAAATCCCAGATGGGGTCATGAAGTCAGATACCACCGAAAAACAACTGAACAAGATAACTCTTGGCAAACCACTTAACCTCCCAGCCTGCGGTTTGCTCACCTGTAAAAGGGGATCCTTGCACTTATTTTACAGGGCTGTCATGAGAATCAAATGAGATGACGCAGGTAAAGTGCTTTGTCCACCTTCAAGGCTATAGAATCGACAGCTCTTTCTCCTCTTCTTCCTCCTGCCCCCTGCCCTCTGCTTCTCTAACAATAATAACAGCAGGTTGCATTTGGGAAGTCATTCAGGGCTTTTGTGGATCCCAGATGAGTCTTAGCCACACAAGCCCATCTTTGTTATGCTGGGATTCTCCCAGGGATGCTGTATGCGAATTCAGAAGAGCATGATCTCTGAGGAACTGAAGTTGCGGGTGACCAGTGAAGGGGCGAACATGCCAAGGTTGCAATCCTTTTCTAGCTTTTACCTGGGTGTGAGCTCTAACAAGGGTAGGTAATTAGGGCACCAACATCGAGAGGGCCCCCAAATTCTATAATAATCGGAAAGCATTGCCTACTTTTGTTACAGTCATATCTTGGCAACGCTTTTGCTCCTGAGATTCAGTCACACAGAGACATTTGAACTTAGTACTGGAATGATATTTTGCAAAGCAATATGGAAAGCAAGATGATGGACAGTTACCTGATTAGAACATGGAATGTGCTGAGCCTAGCAGGGGCTGGTTTGTGCCAAATCAGTTGATGCTCAAGTATTAAAGGGAGGATTTGAACTGAGACAGGGCTCTCAATCTGTGAGATTGGTCAGTGGAGTTTGCTGGTAATTCAAGTTGACCTAAGGCCTACCCTCACCACCACCACCAACCTCTCACTACCCAAATATCTCAGATTGAGAGCCCTGTCTCAGTTCAAAATCCTTCCTTTTATACTTGAGCATCAACTGATTTGGCACAAGCCAGCCCTTGCCAGGCTCAGTCCATTCCATGTTCTAATCAGGTAACTGTCCATCATCTTGCTTTCCATATTGCTTTGCAAAATATCCTTACAGTACTCAGTAAGAATAATTAGTTAAAATGGGAACTAGTACCTTACCCCATGTCCTGGGCCCTCCCTCAAACAGGAGCCAGTATCCCTGGGATTCTGTCTCCTCCCAGTAGGAGACCCCCACAGATCTCTTCTCACAATTTTCCTTCCTACTCAACTAAACTGATTTTAATTCTTGAACTATTTTTCCATCATGAATGACAAAGTTGCCTTGAGAGCACATCTCATAGGTCTTGCCTTAGTAACCAACATGGCTATTGAGAGTTCTGCAGCCACCCAAGAAGTGACATTCCAGATATCTATTGTGGGTGATAGGTATGACCAGGAAAGTGGGTCATGTTACAAATGCAGAGGCAATAGATGTCTAGCCTCCGTGCTGGTGCTGTAGCATGTAAGAGGCTTGAAGGATGGCCCCTAGCCAATTTGGAAGTCTATGCTAGACCAAGAGTGGGTGATGTGCTGCTCAGCAACAATGGAAGGAAATCTGCCATGGATGAGATCACGGAGCCCTGGACATTTTGGAGTACTTCTGTATTTGCTCAGAATGTCTGGATGATTGTTGAACGACATTAGTTGGTGCAAAGGTAGACGTAGGCAGCCATTTTCCTGGAATTATCTGGAAGGAGGGGATTGGCATCAAGCTCTCACCCAAGAATTTAAAACCATGTCTTGGTCAATAAAATCTTACTGCCTAAAAGATTCTAAGTGAATTAATAATAATAATAACTCTAATTCAGAATTGTTATTATTGTTATAATAATATCTTATGTTTACATTGTGTTTCTAATTTTGTAAACTTTAAACTGATGATCCAATATGAGTCTCCTAACAACCGTGGGAGGTCGGGGTTACATTGATCTCCATTTTATTTGAGGAAATGGAGGCTGAGAAAGTTAGATGGTTTACCCAAGGTCATTTAGCTAGAAAGTGTTTGAGGCAGCATTTGAACCTAGATCTCTTAGACTACTAGTATTGACTATGGCTTGATGTTCCCTTTAATTAAGAGCTAAAAATGTAAAAACCAAGGACCTGCTAACATCACTGTGATTCTTATGGCTTCACCCAAACATGGGGAGGGAGGAGCAGCTACTGGGAATATCAGAAATGTGGCAGTTATAGATGCCCAAACTGTGAATTCTCTTGGCACATATAGAGCCTGTTGCCCACCCACGTTATAGCCTCTCAGTCAATCAATGAGCATTCGTTAAATGAGTCCGGTGTGTCAGGCATTGTGCTAAGTTTTAGATATCCAGAGAGGCACAAGAGGCCACAGACTCTGCCCTCAAGGAGCTCCCATTTTAAGAGGGGACACAACATGCCAACAGCCATGCTGTATTCCTACAAGCCATATGCATAGGCAACGATGGCTCTTCTCAGAAGTCATCACTAGCTGTGTGTGCATGGGAGGTGGAGGTGGGAGGCCAGGAGTTTGGTAGAAAGCCAGAAAGCCAGGAGGGAAGACATTGGAACGGCAAGAAGGCTGTGACCCTGGAATGATGTAAAGTGTAAGAAGACTGGAGAGTTAGAAGGAGTTAAAGGGTTTAAAAAAAAACAGAGGCAGAGAATGATGGAAGCCTGGAGCTCCAGAGAGAGGTCCAGACTGGGATGTTGATCAAAGAGATAATTATTGAACTCACAAGAGGTGATGAAATCACCAACTGAGGGACAATAGAGGAATAAGAGAGGAAGACCCAGGACAGACCCTCTTGGGATAGCATGTCCAAGGATGGTGGGAATGACCAGGATGAAGGAGATTAAGAAGTGGTCAGACAGGTAGGAGGAGAACCAAGAGAGAGCAGAAAACCTAAAGAGAGATAGTGTGCAAGAGAAGAGGGTGATCCACAGAGCCAAACGCTACAAGAGGTTCAAGAAGGATGAGGCTTGAGAAAAGGTCATTCAGTTGGTGATAAGATCTTCTGTGACTCCTCCATCCAGCACTCCTGACTGCAATCATGTTGTTGAGAGCTCAGCTCTGAGGGAGAGACTTTGCCTTGGAGGCATGGATGCTGGTGGCAGTGTCTCCTTTTTTGCAAGGGGATGGTCTGACTCAGTCTCTTTTTTCTCCCTTTCCCTTCCCACAATTCCTTTCTTCCTAGTCTCTCATCTCCAAACTGCCTCCAAGAATGAATTATGGTGGCTTTGGAGTCAGAGGTGTTTATGTTCAAAGTCTGCCTCTGCCTCCCAATAGCAATGTAGCCTTGGGCACCTTCCTCACCTCTCTGGGTCCTCAGTTTTGTCATCTGTGAAGTGAGGGATGGGACTTGATGACCTCCAGATGCCCTTCCAGTCCTAAATCAGCATCTTTCTGTCTCTGTTTCTGTGCCTCTCTGTCTCTCTCTCTTTCTTCCTCTATCTGTGCTCACACACACACACACACACACACACACACACACACACACACTCTCTCTCTCTCTCTCTGCCTCCTTCCCCTCTCTTTCCTGCTCTAGCCAGGCTACCTCAGAAAAATCTTTTCTTCTCTTTGTTCATTTGTAAGCCCCAAGTCAACCCTAACCATGGTTGATGAGCCTAAGAGCAGTGCTTGCAAGAAGCTTGGATAATGGAAAAGAAAAGCCATATGTTTCGAAGCGAAATTAGATACATATACAGAGCCTGTGCCATCAACCAAGAAAACCTCAGAAGTGCCCAGAAGTCCCCTTCTGAGTTTCCACAAAAGTCTCCTCCAATTTCCTCGCCCCCCTCTCAAGCTACTTTCCCTCAAGCACTCACATTTGAGAGAAATTTAAGAAACAAATTATTTCATATTCAATTTCATTGTGTTTCTGGTCTAATTGCGAGCATTGCAACCGTATGTTTTCTGCAGGCTTTCATTGCATCCACGCAGTGAGCTTTTCAGCTGAATTATGGGTTAAATAGCTTATGAGAGACTAGCCTGGACATCTAACCAACATTGTGAACATTGTTTCTGTGGGAAAATACATTTGAGCTTCCAACTAGGAAATGGGCAACTTTGCCCCAAGAACCATTACCTGTCATTGGAGACCCTCAGGATCTCCTTGTAAGGACTGACCTGAGGAGCAGCTTAAGGGTTAACTTTGTGGGCGCCCCAGGAAATTATCTTCCTTGTGGGAAGCAGACCTTTTAGCTCACATCCCGAATGAGCTTGTATCCAAAATGCCTCCAAAATAACTTCATTTTGCATAAAGGATCTTTGATTTGGAGCTAAAAGGGTACTTTGAGGACATTTTGCATTGTAGGCCATTTACAACAGGTGCCTCTACTTTGGTCCTTAATTCTCTAATTCTTCTGACCTCGTCATTCAGTGCAAATGGCTCTCTGTGAGTTACCAAATCCAAAGGCCTGTCTCAGTCCTCATTCTCCTGGACCTCTGAAGTCTGTACATGTTGATCACTTTCTCCTCCTTGACATTCTCTTCTAGGTTTCCAAGACAACCCATCTGTCCTGGCTCTCCTCCTACCTCTCTGACTGCTCTTTCTCAGTCTTTCTTGCTGGATCTTTATTCATGTAACACCTGCTAACTATAGGGGTTCTCCCAGGGCTCTGTCCAGGGTCCTCTTCTCCCTTTTTTATCTTTTTATTTGACAGTTAGGTGGCACAGTAGATGAGTGCTGGGCTTGGAATCAAAGACCTGAGTTCAAATCCTGACTCAAACACTTACTGGC
>NW_025388411.1:0-1360 GCF_016433145.1 Gracilinanus agilis | reverse complement strand
AATCATGTAACCATGTTAAAAATGAATATTAATAAATGTTTAATTAAAAAAAAAGTAAGGAAGTGTTAAAAAAAAAGAAAATAGTATTTCAATGATTAGAGTTTGTCTTGAACATAATATTTAATAAATAAGTATTGAATTGAATTGGACTAACAGAAAATAGGATCACTTGAATGTAGTCAGCCAATATACATGTATTAAGCACTTAAAATATGCCAGGAACTATGCTAAGTACTGAAAACAAAAAGGCAAAAGGCCATTTCTGTTCTCAAGAAGCTCAGTCTAAGGGGAGATAACATGTAAACAGTTAAATACAAACAAGATATTTGTAAGACAAATCAAAGGAAATCAATAAAGGGAAAGCACTAGCATTAAAAGAGATAGAGAAAGGTTTCCTAAATAAGGCAGAATTTTAACTAGGACTTGAAAAGAACCAAGGAAACCAATAGGTGGAGATAAGGAGGAAGATAGTTCCAGGTAAAAGAGAAAAACCAGTAAAGATGCTAGGGTTTGAGAGATGGAATGTCCTGTGCAAGGAACAACAAAGTGACCAAAGTCACTGGTCCACAGAATATGTGGGGGTAAGAGTTATGGGAAGGAGGTTATGAAAGACTTCGATGACAATTTTAAAGAGTTTTTATTTTGTCCCAGACATAACAGGAATCATTAGGGTTTATTGAATAGAGTGTTGACATGTTCAGATTGTGCTTTAGGAAAATAACTGACATTTGAGTGGAAGATTGAATTTAAGAGAAAATACTTAAGGTAAAAAGATCAACCATTTCAAGTCCATAGGATGATGGCAGTGTTAGAGAGAAGGTGGTATGTATATTATAGAGGTAAAAATATTATAGAGGTAAAAATCAACCGGACTAAGCAACATATTAGATATCAGCATGGTGAGATAGAGTGAGGAGCTAAGAATGGCACCTAGGTTCTGAGTCTGGAAGCCTAGAAGAATGGTGGTACCCTTGACAATAATAGGGAAGTTGGGATGGAAGTAGAATTTAGGGGGGAAAGATGGCTTCAGTTTTAGACACCTTTACTTTAAGATATCTATGAGGACATTGTAGATGCAGGATTATAAATGCCTGGAGAGAAATTAGGGCTAGATAAATAGATTTGAGAACTATTAGGATAGAGATGATAATTGATTCCAGATGGGCTAATGAAATTACCAAGTAAAATAATATATAGAGAAGAAAAGAGGTCCCAGGATAAACCTGAGGGACACTCATCTTGAGCAGGCATGATCATAAAGAAGATCTAGCAAAGGTGACTGAAGGAATCAGATTAAGAAGAGGGAGATTGATAGTGCCAAAGGCTACAGAGAAGTCAAGAAGGATGAGGAAAGAGAAAA
>NW_025388410.1:0-5734 GCF_016433145.1 Gracilinanus agilis | reverse complement strand
TATATATATATATCAAACCTGGAAAAATAATCAAAGAGAAAGCAGTTTCTACAGCAGTTAAACTTAGTTCCTTAGAGAGAAAGAATTCACACATATATGTGGGAACCCGGATAAGTATGAGCTTGCCAGACAGTCTAAACTTTATGTTTATATTCTTATTATTTATGAAAAATTGAATGTAATAGAGGGGAGCTATAATTCATATAACAAGAGATGCTATATCCATTTGGAATGTTATATACACATTTTGGATTGTTTATCAGGATCTGATTTCTGATAAAATAACAGGGAACAACCTTGGAGTAATTTGTAAGATTTAGGGGTTTCTTTCAGGGCCAAGGTAATATTTATTCTTGTTCAGGATTGATGCCTATGACAGGAGCCTTAGTTTTTTTATATTAAAATAGGCACCTCTTGCTTATCTTTAAGTCTCCTCAGAGTCATTATAGTGGGGTAACACTGATTATTCTAGGCTATAATTTATAGGATCAATGAGAGACACCTGGAAAAATGTATCCTGGTCAGATTCATTCCCATATTCACTGTTATTGTCACTTATATACACACACACATACACACAAATAAGTTATACATATAATATATATGTAGATATGTATATCCACAAAATATATATCTCCAGGTATGCATATATATGTATAGGAAAAGCACATGAAAGAAGTACTTAAGAAATGCTTACTGGCTGATTGATTGGAAGACTGGAAAAGTTGTCCTCCAAGATAAACTAGGAGACTTAAAAAAATATATTTGAGCCTATACACTACATTCTAGCACAACCTTTCTAAATGCTGTGAGGGACCCTAGTTTTGTATATGTATACAATATACCTAGACATATATACATATTTATATATATACATGCATATTCATATATATGCATATATATGAAAGTTTGGGATAAAATATGTACATATATATATATATATGTGTACATATTTTTTTGTGTGTGCAGGGCCTATGATTTAATTGTTAAGGAAATTACCGGTGAGAAAATTCCATCTACCAATGCAGATTGATCAATTTTCTCCACAGCATAGGATCTCAGAGAGTTTCCTAGGACACAGAAATCAAATGATTTACCTAGGGTTTCTCAATCAGTACATGTCAGAGGTAGGCCTTGAACCTAACTCTTTTGCTATTACCACCAGCAGCAGCAGCATAGCTAACTGTGTGCCAGGCCCTTTTATAAGTATTATCTCATTTGATCATCAATATAACCCTGTGAGGTAGGTGCTATTATTATCCTCATTTTATAGCTGAGAAAACTGAGGCAAACAAAAATTAAATGACTTGTGAACCAGCTGGCTAGTAAGTATCTGAGGTCATATTTGAACGCAGGACTACAGGCCCAAAAGTTCTATCCACAGGAGGTTTGGAGAATCTAAAATGAAGACCAACCTGGAAAAACTTATATGAAGTGATACAAAGTGAAATGAGCAGTACAAGAAGAATATCATACACAATAACAGCAATAACATTTGATTATCGACTGAGAATAAATTAACTATTATCAGCAATACAAGGTTTTAGGACAACTCCAATGGTCTCATGATAAAAAAGGCTATTTAACACCATAGAAGGAACTGATTGAATCTGAGTCTGAATGGAGCTTGAAACATATCATTCTTTGCTTTATTTCCTTCGTGAATTTTTCTCTAGCATAAACATGTGTCTTCTTTCACAACATACTGAACACTGAAATATGTATTATATGGTAACACATGTACAACCTATGTTATATTATCTGTCATCTTGGAGAGGAAGGAGGGGATGAAAGAGAACATGGATTACAAAATGTCAGGAAACACATTAAAAATTGTATTAAAATGTAAACAAATATTTAATAAAATAAAATGCAGACATATTAAAATGAATCCAGTTACAAAATGGAAATTCTCTACCCTAGAAACTATCTGGGAATTTAATTGATCAATTGCAAATGAAGAGGTGAGAAAGACAATCAACTTGCCTCAAAGGCACAGACTACATTTGCCCCTAACCACTTATCTGCATAAGATCTAAAAAGAATATGAAGATATATACCTCAAGACTAGGTAGAGTACCTTCATGGGGAAAAGATACTTTTGAACTTGAAAGTCTACCCTTAAACCTGGAAAAGTTAAACTTCTAGAGCTGAGGCTCTGAGGAAGTCAAAGAAAGGGTTGTGCCAATCCTAGGCAGTGTCCCACTAGCTTCCAGAGGATTTTAGCATTTCTAGCTGAAGACAGCTCAATATCACCCAACCCAGCCAGTGACTGAAGACAAAATAATCCTGCAGCTTCCCAAAGAAGAGCAAGCCAAAGTAGTTCCTCCCACTGCTATACACTGAGAAAAGCCAATCTAGCAGCAAAGTAGCTGACCTGATACACTCATTTTAGCATTCAGTCCCAAATTGGCACAACCCAGAAGTACCCAAGATCTGTGTCTGAAAAATTTTCCCAGTACAGCCTAGCAGCAGCCAAGTAAAATGTGAGAAGGCAAAGAAGTAGCTTTCTTGTAACATGTTTGATCCAGCTTAATGGCATACAGTCCCATGTCCCTGGAATACTAGGGACCCAAGACACAAGGCCAGCCAAAATGCCTGTCCATCTGGTCAAGTTGAGCTACAGAGGAACTTGTGGATCACTGAATAGCTTTCTGAGGATCCTCTAGAAGAAAAAAGTACATTAATACCTTGCATTTCTGGAGTTTTGAGATGCCTTAACCAATGTGTTCACTACATGTATAGTTCACTGCCATTGTACTTTAAGTTTATGGAAACTCTTCTCCCTACAGACTGTGTATTTATGAGAGATTGAGAACCTCCCACCCCAATTTTGGAGGATTTCTTCATAACTACTATTCTTGCTATTTAATTTGAGTTAATGCCTTTGAGTCTACTCTGATTTTTTTAATTAAATTTTTTCAAATGAAAATGTTCCTTCTCACCCTCATAGACCCTTAATGGCAAGAAAAACAAAATCCCCATTTCAAATATGTGTAGCCATACAAAACAAATTCCCTAATTAGCCATGTCCAGAAAAAAAAAAGGAAAGAAGAGAAAATGTGATTCCACCTGCACCCTTAAGTCATCACTTTATCAGGAGGTGGGTGACATGTTTCATCATGAGTCTTTGGGAATCATGATTGGTCATTGTGTTGATCAGAGTTCCTAAATTTTTCAAAGTTGGCTTTATCATGTTGTTGTATAAATTGTTCTCTCGGTTCTACTTACTTCGCTCTGTATCAGTTCATACAAGTCTTCCCAGGTTTCTCTGAAACCATCCCCTTCATAATTTCTTACAGTGCATAGTATTTCATCATGTTAGAAGCAGGACTAACTTGTTGTGCCATTCCTCAGTTAACAGATATACCCTGGATTTCCCATTCTTTTCCACCATAGAAAGAACTATCATAAATTACCTTAGACATATGGATCATTTTTCTCTTCTTTTAATCTCTTTGAAATATAAATTCTCCTGATTGCTAAGGGGAAGAACAGTAGTGGGAACTCATGGGGTAGAATCAGGAAGGTAGTCATCCTTTGGGTTACCCCTATATCCTTGAAGGAGTAGTAATCCCAATGGGGACCTAATCTGCCTATACCACTGCAAATATTGGGAATGCACCTATAGAGGGGTGTTACAGAAGCACGGTAGTGTAGAAAGGCTGTAGTGCCAAGCACAGTGTCTAACACATTAATAAGTGTTTGTTAATTGTCAAAGATTACTTCTGCACAAGAAGCATAAAATATGTAGATAGGTAGGTGGCATAACTAAAAAGAGGGCTGGACCTGAAATAAGAAAGACCTGAGTTCAAACCTAGCCTCCAACACTTACCAGCCATGTGACTTTAGATGTGTACCTTTCTGCACCTCAGTTTCCTCATTTGTTAAATGAGGATAATAATATTGCTTAACTGCCAGAATTGTTCTGAGGATAAAATGAGATAATATTTGTAAAGCACTTTGCAAACTTTAAGGCTCTATACAAATCCTACTGGTCATTGTTATCATCAAATCACTAGGGACATTCCTCTGTACTTCCTGCCTAAGCCAAGGCTGTTAAAGCCCCATCCCCCATAGTTGTATGGTTGTAAGAAGAGGGGTGATTAGGAGGTTTGGGATGTAGTTGGTAACCCACTAGAAAGATGTATAAGGGCCTCTCCTCCCTCTCAGCCACCTCTCCTTTCTTGGAGACAAAATGGGGTTTCCTGAGAAAACGGGAGACCCCAGTAATTTATGCCAGGGTAGAGGGGTTAAAGAAATGTTGTCCCCTCAAGGGGAAATGAGTGTAACCCTGATAGGATGTTGGTGCCAGTCAGGGTACACTGAAGCCTCCCCCTATTTCCCTGCTGAAGGTCAGGCTTAAAATGGAGGTCAGTCTGCCTCCCTTCCTTAACCCCCTCACTCTGCCTCCCCCAATAAGATGCACACAGGAAATGAATAATGAGCTCCTAAAATTCTATTTGTTAACATCTCTTCCCAACTCTGGTCGTCCCTGGTCATGAGAAGTCACTGAGACCTATACCATTTTATTGGTTATGATGCTGGCCTAACCAACAAACCTGACATCATCAATAAAATTATATTCTTATCCAAAAATCAGTCTCTCAAGATAATTGTAATCACAACACAAGAGTTGTTACAGTTTTGGCATTTCTCAGACATGGGGAAGTTGAACTTTAGTAACCGCATTATTATTAATAATTAAACACAGTGAATAAGACTTCTCAAACTCATTATAACAAACAGAAAACAGAAACCAGCTTAGCTACAAAATGCTATGGGGTAGGGGGGTGGGGATAGGTACCAAGTATGAATTGCTTATTTGATGTTAAATTTTGCTCAGTAATTAGCATATTCATCATAAGCCTCTATGAATTTGATTAGCAGTAGGGCAGTTAATGTTCTTAATTAAGAAGTTTTAGAATGTCAAAAATACAGCCTCAGGTTGTTGACTGATTTTATGTCAAGTTTGTCTATTGTTCCCTATGTCGTTTTGAGCAAAATCTTTCAAGAAGCTGGAAACTACGTTAGATTTCCTCCTACTCCCCATCTCACCCCCAAGCATTTGCCTTGAGTTTCTTCTGACTGATTCTTTTGTTTCCTTCTCCCACAGCCATCTCTAATGTTCTTTAATAATGCTTCCCCACGCAAAAGAAAATCTCCACTTTATCATCTTTCCTGAAGACTTTTCTCCTAATTCTTCTTCAAAGTTTAATTCTTCCCTGAACCTTATAATTGCTACCTTATCATCAAAGTCTTTCCTTAAAATAATGCAATGCCAAAAATGGACTACATATATGTACATATATATAAAACATTGTATATGAAATATACATATTTCCTGTGTTTCTCCTATTTTCCTGACTTGATACAGATTTTATCTTTTGTTGAAGCAAATTTGACCTATTCTGGAGCAAATTTATTGTAGTTGAAAATGATTTATATTGAAAATGTGTTCAAACTAAAACCACCAGGTGGTAGCCAAGTGCTACTCAATAATTGGAATTTTGCCTTTTTGGGTAACAGAACATTTCATTTCTTCTTAGACATCTTGAGTTGATTTTAGTGAACTTGATAACACTCATGCTTCTTTGTCTACAATAAGAATGTTTCTCTTTGACATTATTCTTCATGGAAAGACAAAGATTGCAGAATGGAGAAAGGAAGCTGCAACATGGGGGGAGGAGAGAGAGAGAGAGAGAAGGAGAAGGAGAAGGAGAAGGAGAAGGAG
>NW_025388409.1:0-5250 GCF_016433145.1 Gracilinanus agilis | reverse complement strand
TCCCTCCCCCTTCTCCCCTCCCTTTTTTTTATCCTCCCCACTCCCCTGCTCCCCTTGGTTTATCCCTTCTAACTTTCTCAGAAGTGTTAGATAAGAGTTTTATTTCCCAATGGATAGTATAGCTACTCTTCCCTCTCTGGCTTGATTACATTGAGAGTAAGGTTTGATTATTACCTCTTTATGCTCTCTTCCTCTCCTTCTTATAATAGTATTTGTCCCCTCTCCCTCCCATGCCCTCTTTGTGTGTAATAGAATATTCTATTTTCTTATTCACTCAAGTTTCTCTTGGTGTCCCCTCCTATTTACCCTATCTTTCCCCTCCCCCACGCCATCTTAGATTATTTAGTGTTCCACCCTCACCCTGTGAATTATTCTTCTGATTACTATAATAGTGAATATTATAATGGTGAATAGAGTTCACTACAGAGAATTATACATAACATTTCTCTACATAGGAATACATATAATTAGATCTCACTGAGGCCCTTAAAAAGGCAAATTTAAAAATTATAAGCTTTCTTTCTTTCCCCTCTGTATCTTATTTACCTTTTCAGGTTTCTCTCGGTTTTTGTGGTTGGATATCAAACTTTCCATTTAGCCCTGGTCTTTTCTGTGCAAATATCTGGAATTCTTCAATTTTGTTGAATGCCCATACTTTCCCCTGAAAATATATAGTCAATTTTGATGGGTAGTTGATCCGTGGTTGCATGCCCAGCTCTCTTGCCTTTCTGAATATTGTATTCCAAGCCTTGCGATCTTTTAGGATGGAGGCTGCCAGATCCTGTGTGATCCTGATTGGAGCTCCTTGATATTTGAATTGTCTCTTTCTGGCTTCTTGTAAGATTTTTTCTTTTGCTTGAAAGCTTTTGAATTTGGCAATAATATTTCTACCAGTTTTTTCCTCTGGATCGAATGTAGTGGGTGTTCTATGAATCCTTTCAATGTTTATATTGCCCTCTTGTTGTAGGACTTCAGGGCAATTTTGCTGAATAATTTCTTTTAGTACGGAGTCCAGGTTTCTATTAATTTCTGGTTTTTCTGGAAGACCAATTATTCTCAAATTGTCTCTTCTAGACCGGTTTTCTTGGTCTGTCACTCTCTCATTTAGATATTTCATGTTTCCTTCTATTTTTTCAGTCTTTTGACTTTGTTTTATTTGTTCTTGTTGTCTTGAGAGATCATTAGCTTCTACTTGCTCAATTCTAGCCTTTAGGGATTGATTTTCGGCTATAATCTTTCGGTTTTCGGCCATAATCTTCTGGTTTTCAGCCATAATCTTCTGGTTTTCGGCCATAATCTTTTGGTATTCCTTTTCAATCTGGTCATCTCTGGTATTCAATTGCAAGTTTCTACCTTTTAAAAAGTTATTTTCTTGCCAGATCTCTTCCATTTTCCTCAAAATCTCAGTTTTGAACTCTTCCATAGGTTGTGAGGAGTTTTCCTTATTTGAGGAGGGTCCGGATGCTTGTTTGTTCTCCTCCTCTGTTTGCTCGGTTGTCTGGATTTTCTCTGTGTAAAAGCTGTCGAGTGTTAAAGACTTCTTTTTCTTGTTGTTATTCTTTCTCTTCTGAACTTCCTGAGACTGAGTAGCCATCATTAGCCCAGCAGCTTCTCAGATTTATCCTCGCGCTCAGTGTCTGTCCGCGATCTATTGGCTCCTGAGATCTGAGTTCTGGTTTTTTCCAAGGTCAAGCCCCCTGGTGGGCCCCCTTGCTTGATCCTCTGCTGGAGGTTTCTTTACAAGTCTCAGGGCGCTGCTTCCACAGTCTTATACCCGTCCACACTGGTTCCCCACTTAGGCTGTAGTTCCTGGCTATGTCTGCCTCCACCCACGCCTCCGCAGTGCCTGTGCTCTGCTCAGCCTGCGCTCTGTGCCCTGCGTCCTGCTCCCGAGCTCAGATTTTGCCTGCGTTTTTTGGCTTAATGGGGTCCTAAGTCTTGCTGCTCTCAGGAACAGGCCCTGGAGCTGCCAATGACTCGATGGGTGCCCCAGACTTGCTCTATTTCTTTTTAGCTGGCTTCGGAGCTATAGATGGGTGTGGAGGGGGTGGGGGTGGGGTGGTTGCTCAGCCCGCGATTTCGTGAGGGCTGTTTCACCCCTTTATAGCATGGAAATGCCTCGATTCCACATACCTTCCACGCTGTACCCTGTTGTGGGGGTTCCTCCGTTCGTCTGGACTTGTTTTTATGTCCCCTTGAGGAGTTTTGTGTGTTTCAGTCAGGAGAGGTTAAGAGCTGCTTCTTACTCTGCTGCCATCTTAACCCGGAACCACCCTGGACGTTTGGTTTTAAAAGACTACTCTATTGCAAAAATGAATAATATGGAAATGAATATTAAGTGATTACGCACACACACACACACACACACACACACACACACACACACACATATACATATCCCTGTGGAATCAATTGTCAGGTCCATGAAAGGGAAGGGAAGTGGGGAGAGAGATAACATGTAACCTTAGAAAAATAATGAATTTAATTAAAAAAATAAAAAATAAAATAAAAATTGAAAAAGAGGTAGGGGCATAGAGGTTTGTTCCAATTTATTTTTTAATTTAGTTGAATAATATTTATTGAGCTCGGAATTATGTACTATGTTAAGAACTTATGGAGAGAAAAAGAAGATTAAGGCATAGTTGAATCCAATTGTAATGAACATTGTAATTTAATAGATAATATATGTGTACAAATAAACATAACAAGAAAGTTAGAATATTTTTAAAAAAGCAGAGAATGGATGAATTGATTGGTAGAGAGAGAAGACAGACTCTCTCACTCACTCACAGACCTGTGTGTGAGTGCTGCTGGCAGAAGGGTTATGCCTCTCCCTACCTGATAGGCTTTGCTGGACTGAGCAGGTCACCTGTCCCCTTTTAACAGCTGCCCAGGCTGGGAACCACTGATAAGTGTATGTGTAGTCAACTTCTCTAGTTCCTCAACCTGGGGTTGTAATGAATAGTGATATAGGCTATTGGTGTGCTGATTGGATAATGCTATGGATCTGACTGCATGACTGTCTTCCCCTTCCCAAGGGCTTTGGATATATTCCCCACTCAGGAAAGGTAGTTTGTAACAAACAACTATATTTAATTCTAACTTAACGGGGTTAGGAACAAGGGAAAGGATGGAGGATTTGGGAATCCTATTGCTAATTATCTAGATAAATGATCAATGCTATAGTGGTTGCTGAATCAGGTAGAGGCTGGAGATTCTTCACCCTTTCACTAACTCTAGCTTGACTTGGCCAGAGCCAAGTCAAAGATTAGGGAAGGCTGTTGATGTTCTTCTTGAATGTCAGTGATATTGGTGATATTGCTCTCTCACAGCCCTATTGATGATGGTTTGCTCTCTAGCTCACTCAGGCAAGGCAATTGAATTGCAGATATAGGGCCTACCCTCTCTTGAACCTCCCACCTCCCAAGACTGCTCCAGACTGAGCCATCTTGTGCTGTGCATGATGGGTATTTATAGAGTTGACTCCAACTGACTTTTGGCTCCAGCTCACGGTACCTGGGTACATTCTGAGGTCTCCAACTCACGGTCTTGTCACTCAAAGTGGTGTCCATCTTGTCCCAGAAATTCATTATAACAATATGTAAGTATACATATGGATTTCTATGATGAATGAGTTGAGAACATAGAGAGATTACTATTATACTGGGAATGAGCATTGGCTCAATGAAGGAGGAATTTGAGCTGCCTGTTACAAGATGAGTTACAAGATGAGTTTAAGAGCTGTAAGGGAAGGGCAAAGAGATCAGCATTTTAAAGCCATTACTATATGCCAGAGACTGTGTTAGGTACCTTTTAAATATCTCATTTGATCTTTACAAAAACCTTATGAAGTAGGTTCACTTATTATCTTCAATTTTCAGTTGATAAAACTAAAGCAAAATGAGTTTATATAATTTGCCCAGGGTCACTCTTCTAGAATAGGTTCAAGGTTAGTTTTGAATTCAGACCTTTCTGACTAGAGGTACAGTGTCCAATGTCCTGAGAGAAATTATTAGAGTTGGATATAGGGAAAAGAAGAAAAAGTGTCATAGAAAAGGATATGAACAAAGGGACAGAGTCAGGGTGTCATGATATTAATATGAAATCCAGAAAATGGCACATAATCATGTTGTAACAGTACATAGAGTATGTTACAAGTGAGTATAGTATGTTTTTATGGAGTAATGTGGAGTTAGTGCACCATCAACAACAAAACAGGAGACAGATTTCCGACTACAAAGAACCTTGAATGCTAACCTGTACAGTTTAGCTTTTATTCAGTGAGAAATGGGGAGCCATTTAAGGTTATAGAGTAAGAGTGAAATTATCAGAATTATGCAGTGAGAAGATTATTATAACAAGAATTAGCTCCATATTGAATGGAGAGACTGAAGGTGGAAAGAACAGTTAGAAAATGGAAAGAATATATATAAGAAATTTTGGGATTATAGAATTGATATGACGATTGATGATATGACAAATAAGATAGAAAGAGGAATAGGGATTATCTACAAATTTCAATTGTTGATAAGAGAATGATTATTTGTTCCAGGATGATCCCACCTGAAGATGACTATGTGTTTTCCATCTGTTATTAGAAAGAATAACAACAACAAAAACAACATGACAGAGATAAAGTCACTGATATAAAGAACTAACCTGGTGAGAAATTTTCATTTACCTGTGCAGGTTGGCCTGTTCTTTGCTACTTACCATTTTAAAGAGATATCTAGAGTGGTATCAAAGTAACATCGAAATAGAATCATTTGGGCCATATAATCATTCAGAAAACCACAAATTAACATTATTTTTGTTGTATTTTCATTTATATTGTTAAACATTTTCTAATTATATTTCTTTAAAAAGAAAACTCTTCATCTCTTAGAATCTAATCTAAATATAAATTCCAAGAGAGAAGATCAGTAAGGGTTTGTCAATGAAAATTAAAGTGACTTACACAAGATCACACAGATAGGAAATGTCTGAGGCCTTATTTGAACCCAAGCCCTCCATTCACTCAGCCACCTAGCTGCCTCTCCAATTACATTTCAATGTGGTACAAATTGCACTCAGACTAGTCCCTGATTTTGATACCTCAGGCTAGAACACTAAAGGATTAAGTTACTGGCACAAGTTCGTGTATTATATATCAGAGGTCAGGCTTGAATCCAGGTTGCCAAGGATGAAGGGAAGCTTCACCATTCTGTCTCATGTTTTCTATATGTATATATATATATATATATATATATG
>NW_025388408.1:0-5841 GCF_016433145.1 Gracilinanus agilis | reverse complement strand
CCTCCCTCCCTCCCTCCCTTCCTTCCTTCCTTCCTTCCTTCCTTCCTTCCTTCTTTTTTCCCTCCCTCCCTTGCTAATCTCTAACAGTTTCTTTATGTCTTTGTGCATTGTAAAATGTGTTTTTTGATATGTTTTTTGAATTAGATCATGAAGCCATAGTTCTGGCTAGGCTAAATAAATGAATAATTAAAAAAAAAGCAATGTATATGTGTGTATAAATGCCTACGAGAGAGAAAGAGAGAGAGAGAGAGAGAGAGAGATATTTCATTTGTTTAGGGAGCTTTCAGTGGAGAATCAGTTCAATTGATGAACTCTGTACCTTCTTTGCAATGAATATTTTCGGGGATATGACCAAGACACTGAAAAGCTGAGTGATTTTCTTATGTCAGTGATAAGACTTGAACTCATCTAGACTGAGGAAAGTCAACTTTCTGTGTACTATGCACACTTAAACACACATGCACGCTTATGTGTGTGTGTTTATTAATATCCTTCATTTTCAAAAACTCTCTTCATTTTTCTCTTCAGCAAACAAACCCTTCAGCAAACAAAGAACAAAAAAAGAGGAAATAAAAGCAGTCCATTAAATCCAAGCAAATGTCAAGCAAATCCAACATTTGTCCTGTTCAACAGCGATAGTGTCCTGTCTCCACAAAGGATGGAGAAACATGCATTTTTTCTTCTCTTAGTACTTATAATGTCCTAGAATTCAGTTTCTTTGTTTGTCTTCTTGTTATAAAGTCTCTCTACTTATCGTTTTTTTTTCTATTCCCTGGTAGATGGGCATCTATTTTGTTCCCAGTTTTTTTTTCCCTACCACAAAAACTACTTCTCTGAATAGTTTATAAAAAATTTTGTTTTAATTGTAAGACTTTTTATATCTATGTATAAATATTGGGTTTCCAAAAGTCTTAGTGCAGTTTAAGCTATTAAATCTTTTAAATAATATAATTGTATATGAAACCATGGATCTTGGTTTTTTAAAAAGAATATTACATTTAACACAGTTGTACTGACCCTGAACTACTTATGTGTGTCCCCTCTCTTCTGTGTATTTTTAAATGTTTCCTTAATTCTCTTTTTCTTCTGTTTTTTTATTTTGTTTTGAAGCATCACTATCATTATGCTCTCCTACTACTCCCCAATCCCCACCAAGCATTCACTATCTCCTCATTCCTTTAAAGCCCTCCTTTGTAACAAATGACTACTTGGTTGTTTGCCTTTGTATCTTGAATGTCTGGCATTTCATTGGCACTTAATAAATGTGCATTGAATACAAATGAAAGGGTATTATAAAAAATTCATTCATTCAACATTTATTTAGGATTTATTCTGTCTAAGGCACTCTACTCAAAGTTGAACAGTTATTCTGTTTCTCTATAAGAAGAGAAGTGAACTTTAGCATAGTAAGAATGATACCAATGTGACATTCGGAGGAATTGCTTAATTATGAGATTGCACAGTGTCTTAGAGAATTAGCCAGACAGCTGGCTTTTAAGAATCAATGTTCTGACCCATGACACAGAATGAAGAGGCCTTATATATTTTTAAGTTTCTCCTTCCACTGTGATCCTATGAGTTAATTTGTGTCTTAGAATAATCACATCTTACTTTTCAGCTAGACTCCTTTCCAAGGACCCTTTTGCTTTTTAAACAAACTTTACACCCTACCGTCTGTCTTGTAATCAATACTGAGTATCAGTTCCAAGGCAGAAGAGCAGTAAGGGTTAGGCAGTGGTGGTTACGGTGATTTGCCCAGATTCATCTGTCTAGAAAAATGCCTGAAATCAGATTTGAACCCCAGACCTTCTGTCTCTAGGCCCGATTTTTTATCCATTCAGCCACCTGGCTTGACCACCTTTGCCTTTTGTAGTCTTCCACAATTGTTGGAAGATTGATTGTGTGAAGGATTTGACTATAATGTCTCACTAGGGACCAAAATGAAGTTGTTGCTTAAAAAAAAATGCTCTTTTATTTGAATTTAAAGTGGTTATCCTATCTGAACTGTGCTAACCTGTTCCTATCAGGTGAGAAAATGGGTCACTAGCAGTATTTAAATTTACTTTCTGAATTCATTTATCATAGAGTAGTGATTCAGAGAACCACCTCATCTTTTCCTGGTATACCTAAGCAGCATCTTTTTGGAAACATACAACTTTTCATATTAACAGGAACATGTTCAGTAGACTAGTGCTTTATTGAATTTGGTTTGAAATGGAATTTCATTTAAATACCAAATTAACTGAAAGCCTTGCTTTTGAATATTTTTCCATATATTTCCCACTTGTTTGGAAATTTCATTTTATCTCCCTGATTCAGTATTGGCAGCAAATAATGACAATATTAGAGGAAGTGTCAAAAACTGGGGTGAGGTGTAGTAAGAGGAGGGTGATGTGAGGGTTCTGGGATGAGTGGGAATTCTTCGTTGTATCTTGGGAAAAGAAAATGTTATGGGGGAGGGTAAAGAAAGTTTTTTTCGGTTACTGTTTTTTATTAAAACAAAAATGTAGCAGACAACCAGAGAATGGTGATAAATACATCAAGAGGAAAAGAGAAGTTTCAGAGTAGTAGAAAGATGAGGAAACACATCTTCATATTTAAAGATCTAAGTTTTAAACTGATAGACTATAAAAGGAAGAAAAAATATTTTCATAAAAACATTAATTCATCATTCCCATATTCAAAACTGGGAAAAAAACCCCAAAGGTTAAGTGAACTCTTCCCCCCCCAACTGAATCCCCTCAAATAATTTTCATTTTTATCCTCATAGATAATTTAACAAAAATTCCCCTCCATTTAATAATATTCAAAACAATATCCATTCTAAAGTAAGCAAACAATATCATGAGATTTCTCTTTTTTTCTTTCTAATCTCTTCTTTAGAGTTTTGTTTTGACTTTATACTGGCAATTTCCTAAAAGGTGAAAAAACAGAAGACAGGAATTACTTTAGGTAGAACTCATTTGACTCATGGAAGTCTATATGTAGATATGGTATCTTTCCTTTATCTCTTCCAAAGTCTCTTTGTATCCACATCTACATTGGTGTAGCACTCAAATTTATCCCAATCCTGATATTTGGAACAGGATATTTTCCAGACTTACTTTTCCTTTAGTCTCTTACTGTAAGTTATTTTAGAGATGGGAAATATATACATAACCTGCTTTCTACTTTTCCCTCTCTTATTCTACTCTTTTTTTTTTTTTAACTCTTATTTTCTGTGTAGAATTAAATTCATAAGACAGAAGGACAAGGACTAGGCAAACGGGATTAAGTGACTTACCTAAAGTAACCTAGCTAGGAAGTGTCTTAGGCCTCTTACTCCATGCTTAATCTCCATATCAAGATTTTCGTTCTTATATCAATAAATGACTGTCTTTTTTTTACCCTCTTATTTATCTTTTGGGGCAACTGTGTTTGGAGTCAGGGAGACCTGAATTCAAATGTGACCTCAGATACTTCCTAGCTTTGTGTCCTTAGACAAGTCACTTAATCCTGTTTGCCTCAGTTCCCTCATTTGTAAAATGGACTGGAGGAGGAAATGACAAACTACTCTGGGATCTTTACCTAGAATATCCTTTATGGAGCCACAAAGAATAGGACATGACTGAAAAATGACTAAAAATTAACATTTCTCTTCTAGCTTTGCTCAGTATTTCAGGAAAAGCTCCTTTCTTGGTATAAAAAATTTGTGTTGATAAAGGGAAGTTTTCTGTTCATACTTTTTCATCTTAAGACTCACTGCTCAAAGGATCCAGGATCCCCTGCCATTAAAGACCTGAACACCAAGTTGACCCTGGGCTAAATGGTTTTTGTTGTTTGTTTGTTTTTTTAACTTCTTGATTTATTATATCCCACTCTATCTGCAGTGCCAGGGAAAAGTCTTGAACAAAACATTGGCTTGATTCTTATTTAGGATCTTCCCCAAAGGGATTAACAGGGTTCCTTTTAGAATTGGGCTCATTTTTGCAAGGTAGATGACTTATACTGATTATTTCATCCTTAAAACACAAGAGACTCATAAATGTGTTGATAGATAATATATGATATAGGGACCCATTGCTCTGATTACACTTTTGAGTGACCTGGTACATTAAAACATGAAACACTTAGTTGGAATGCTGAAAAATATTTCATCCTCACCATGACTCTTCAGTGTAACTCTCTCAAGTTCAGGAGATCCTGAACTCTACTCATAAGGTTGCTGCCAAATCTTGAAAAACCAAAATCAATTGTTTGGTCTCCTGTGAAACACAAAAGCAGAAGAGACAGTAGAAGATCTGAGGTTCCCTCAGGTTCATTGCTGCACGTCTGAGGAAGAGCTTGAAGCATCTTAGACTTAGCAGGTATAAAAGAATAATTACAGAGAGAGAGAGATAGAGAGAGATTTATTAACAGTATTATTATAATAATAATTAACTTGTGTGCACACAACCATACAAGAGTGTCTCTTATTGTATAGAACTTGCAGTGTATTTGTGCCATGTCTCTTTAAAGCAGAACTGAGAACCACAGATGCAAGAGCTTCAGCCTTTATAGCCTTTGAAAATCTCAGATGCTTTTGGGACTCCTTAAGCTTCCATTTATCACCTCATTCCCTGATAATTAATCTTGTGTTTCTTTTGAAATTTTTAAAACTTTTTAAATTAAAATTTTGTTTATATTATATTTAATTCATTAGTAATAGCTAACATTTAACGCTAATAGCTAACATATAACTATTACTAATAGCAATTATTAATTGCTAAACTGGAGCTATTATTAATAACATATATATATGTATATATATATATACATATATATATATATATATAGCACTCTGAGATTTGCAGAACACTTTGCAAATATCTGATTTTTTCCTTTTAACTTTCTTGGGAGGTAGAGGCTATTATTATCTCTATTTTACAGAGGAGGAAACTGAGGCAGTGTTTTGCCTAGAATCACAGAGTTAAGTTTCTAAGACTGAATTTGAAGTTAGATCTTCTTTTTTTGGAGGGAGGTGGATTTTTTATTTTTAAATATTTTTCCATGTTTACATGATTTATTTTCTTTCCCTCCCCTCTCTCCCCCCCCCCCCACTCCCAGAACCAACAAGCAGTTCCATTGGGTTATACAGATGTTATCTATTTCCATATTACTCATTTTTGCTATAGAGTGATCTTTTAAAGCCTAAACCCCAAATTACATATCCATATATATATGTGATAAGTGATGTCATACGTTCTTCTTTTGCATTTCTACTCCCATAGTTCTTTCTCTCAGTGTGGGTAGCATTCTTTCCCATAAGTCCTTCAGGAGTGCCCTCGCTTGTTGCTTTGCTACTAGAAGCAAAGTCTATTAACCTGGATTTTTCCACAATGTTTTACTTTCTGTGTACAATGTTCTCTGGTTCTGCTCATTTCTGAAGTTGGATCTTTATGAATGAAGGTCATATATTCTATTCATTATCCTACCTAGCTGTCTTGGTTAGTAGATTAGATTGTTAGATTAATAGAACAAACATTGTTGCTTTTATATGGGTTTTTTTCTGACCGAAGATTTGCAATGTTTTATTTACTTCCTTGATTGTCCTTAAAGCAGAAGCTAATAAGCCACTTATTAGTTATTATTATTAGGTACAAATAAATTGAACTAGCTGGCCTCTTAGGCCCCATTGAATTTCTCAGTTACTATGTATGACCTTCTCAATTTACTCATGATCCTGCTGGGAAACTATTAATAATAGTGTTCAACCTTTAGCATTTATTACCTACAGGGGTAAAATCTGAGTTTCGTAATTTTGAAATCTACATTTTGTGGTTTATCTGTCCTGCCTCCCATCCTCTCTCCTCCCCCTCTCTC
>NW_025388407.1:0-4203 GCF_016433145.1 Gracilinanus agilis | reverse complement strand
CTGAGGTATCACCTCACACCTAGCAGATTGGCTAAAATGAAAGAAGGAGAGAGTAATGAATGTTGGAGGGGATGTGGCAAAATCGGGACATTGATGCATTGCTGGTGGAGTTGTGAACTGATCCAGCCATTCTGGCTGGCAATTTGGAACTATGTCCAAAGGGCTATAAAAGACTGCCTGCCCTTTGATCCAGCCATACCATTGCTGGGTTTGTTCCCCAAACAGATCATAGATAAACAGACTTGTATGAAAATATTTATAGCTGCGCTTTTTGTGGTGGCAAAAAACTGGAAAATGAGGGGATGTCCTTCAATTGGGGAATGGTTGAACAAATTGTGGTATATGCGGGTGATGGAATACTATTGTGCTAAAAGGAATAATAAACTGGAGGAATTCCATGCAAATTGGAGAGACCTCCAGGAAGTGATGCAGAGCGAAAGGAGCAGAACCAGAAGAACATTGAACACAGAGACTGATATACTATGGTAAAATCAAATGTAATGGGCTCCTGTACCAGCAGCACTGCAATGACACAAGACAGCTCTGAGGGATTTATGGTAAAGATGCTACCCACATTCAGAGGAAGGACTGCAGGAGAGGAAACATATAAGATAAACAATTGCTTGAATGCATGGACTGAGGCGGACATGAATGGGAAATAGACCCTGAACAAGGACACGTGGTACAACCAGTGGAAATGTGCATTGGCCATGGGTGGGGGAAGAGCGGGGGGTGAAGGGGAAAGTAGGGGCATAAAGTATGTAAACAGATTTAAAACGAATATTAATAAATGTCTAAAAAAAAGCCTATTATGTACCAGACACTATATCAGGCACTCAGAAAATAAAGACAAAAGTGAAATCAAACCTGCCCTTGTGAAGCTTATATTCTATGAGTTCATGTGATTGTTTCTTTGCCTCTTCACCTTTCCTTGCTTCAATTAGGTTTGCCAGCATCATGTAGCAAGAAAGGAACTAAATATCAAATCATAAAGCTGAGTTTCAGCCATGGTTCTGCCACTGACCAGGTGTGTGACTGAGTAAGTACCTGATTCAGAGAATCCTACATTTATAACTAACTAGAAGAGACTTAAGTTCTCTTAGCCTTGAGTTCCTCACCTCCCAAATGCAGATAATGGTAGTGGCACAGATAGTTCCTTCATCTATGAAACGAGATGAAATAATCTCTAAGGTTCTTTCTAGTTCTAGTTCTAATTTCTCAGATTCTATTGGGAGGTCAATCAATCAACAAAGATTTATTAAGGGCCTGCTTCATGCCATGTACTACAAGGTGATGGGATACAAAGTCAAAGATAAGATAATCTCTAACCTCATGGAGGTCTTATTCTATCAAGAGTGATACCTTGAACATATAGGAATATAGGTCAGATCTCAAGCCTGAAGCATTTGCAAATTATCTCCTCACTGATGGAGGGAATCATGACTTAACACTGTATGCCTGTGTGAGGGATAAGGTTAGGAAGCTTTGGAGATGAGAGGCATTCTTCTTACTTCAAGGGGGAGACACATAGGTTTTGGACTCTCTTTGGGGAGAGACCTATACACTATTGATTTCCTAGCCATACACTATAGACTCATATACTAGAAAGAGGAAATCTTGGAAGGCAAACTTGTAGGAGAAAGCAAATTTCTCAACCTGTCCCGGATTTTCATCTTGGCTCCCTAGTAACTTTGGGGAATTTTCCCTTGGCTGGCACTGAAGGCTCTCTCTTTTGGTTGAGTTGAGATAGATTACTTTCACTGGGAGAGCTCATTCACTTTCTGCGTTGTCTGGCATATTCCCATCTATATAACTTCTCTGATAATGGTTTACTCTTTTCTTGAATAAATGAATTTAATTGCTATTCACTATTTGTGTTAGTCTTTTGTGTAATTAATATTTGGTAGAAAAAAGTCATGCCTTTGGAAAGGATAGTGACCAAGAAAATAGCTTGAACCTAAGAGGGAATAATTATTCACCTAGACTAGAATATTTAAAGGGGCAGATTGGTCTGATTTTAATCTGGAATCTATGTTCTGAGAAGAGCAGAGAGGCCACTCCCAGCAGAATTCAAAATCTGCCTTAGAAAGGGATAATCAATATTTCCAAGATATCTGTTTATATCTCCTCACAAGCTGCATTTATATGGCTAATGTGGATACATACATACATACATACATACATACATATATATGTGTATATATATATATATATATATACACAACCTATATATGCATCTTGCGCAGACATGACAAAAATACATAAAAATAGGTAGGGATAGGGAATAGATCTTTGCTTTAACCAGCATTGGGACCTCAGATGAGAAAATCCCTTCTTCCAAGTGACTTCCACAGTACCATAGCCATTATATGTCAGTGGTATGATTGAAACACAGGTCTTACTAATTCTGAGGTCAGCTCTTCATCCATTAGGACATGCTACCTCCCCCATTATGTACAAAATAAATACAAGGTAATTTAGAAAAGACATTAGCAACTAGGGAAGAGGGTTGGAATTAAAAGGTCTTCAGGTAGGAGGTAGCATGAAAGGTGAACTGGTGATCTTAGGCATGGCTGCCTCCAGATAAAGAGTACCATGGGCCCTACTTGTGACTCCTTTAACAAACACTATATGGAGAGAGAGGGAGAGGAAGGGAGACAAACAGATAGGGGAAGGGAGAGAAGAGGAGAGGGGAGAGAGAGAGGAAAGAAGAGAGGGGGGAGGAGAGAGAGAGAGAGGAGAAAAGAGAAATAAGAAGAGAAGAAGGGAGAGGAGAGGAGAATAGAATAGAATAGAATAGAATAGAATAGAATAGAATAGAATAGAATAGAATAGAATAGAATAGAATAGAGAGAGGAGAAAAGAGAAATAAGAAGAAAAGAAGAAGGGAGAGAAGAGAATAGAATAGGAAAGAGAGAGAGAGAGAGAGAGAGAGAGAGAGAGAGAGAGAGAGAGAGAGNTAGAATAGGAGAGAGAGAGAGAGAGAGAGAGAGAGAGAGAGAGAGAGAGAGAGAGAGCTGGGCAGAGGAGCAGGGCATGCAATAAATATCCTTGGGTACTGTGGAAATTCCTAAACTCAACTCAACCCAGCTTTGGGGCAGATGAGCAAATTGGAGGTTGGAAACAACCCAGAAATCTAAAAGCTGGGTCAGCATTCTAACAGAGGCTCTGTCTCCTTGACACCTGGTACACAAACAGCAGGTCCTCCCCGGATTTTCTATACTCTGCCAAAGCCATGCACAACCAATGGTGAGAACAGAGGTGTCAGCCAGAGGAGTCTCTATGTCTTAGATACGTGGCTCTCCTCTGAACCTCCCTTGCTCACATCTGCCCTTTGGACCTCATTAATACCACTCTCCTCTTATCAGCCACATCTATCTCACGCTGATCCAGAGCTGTGTCCAGCAGTGTGACCCATCCCTGTCAACATTCAAGGCTAAAATAACTTTACTTGCTGAAAGGAAACATCTGCAAATACTTGAGTTTTCTATTTATAGGGACATGCCCGCATGACCCATGGGAGAAAAGTGTCAATATATTCCTTTGGGTGTGAGAATATTGGGTCATAGCATCAGGCTCATGACAAATGAGAGAAATTCATTCTCCCCCAATAAATGTTGTAGGACAGAGGAGGGAGTCTAGTGCCTGGGCTTTCTCTGGTGGGATGCCAGGTGAGTCAAATCAGCAATGGCACAGGTACCAAGCACCCTGATATACCTGTGTTTGTGCTGAATGAGTTGTCCCACTGCAAGGGTGTCAGCAGGGTTTTTCTAAGGATCTGGGAACTCCCCAGGTGTGCAGCGTGCCCTGGGGGCCACTTCCTAGGCTTGTGGAAGCAATTTTCAAGGTAGAGGAGTCATCACCACTGAGCAAAGTGGGGCCGCAAGGACTGTTTGCTTCTTCCCCACCACCTACTTCTTGGGCCAGCACAGTGTATCATCACTGTCTACTGTGTGGGAAGACAATGACTTGACTTCCTCCTAATTGGACATGGAAGACTGCTAGGGTTGCAGCTAGTATGACTCATTAAATCATACACACCCAGACACGTACTGACCAACACAAGTCCTGGGGTTTCCCCAAGGGAAAAAAAAAAAAGAACTGAGTGAGTGGGGAAGACAAAAGGAAAAAGATTTTAATGTAAAGGGCTTAATTTTTCAAAAATTTGATTTTTAAAGAATTTATATAATTATATTAATTATA
>NW_025388406.1:10945-11326 GCF_016433145.1 Gracilinanus agilis | reverse complement strand
GACTATTTTAAACTAAAAAGTTTTTGTACAAACAAAAACAATATAGTCAAAATCAGAAGGGAAACAACAAATTGGGAAAAAATCTTTATAACGAAAAACTCTGACAGGGGTCTAATCACTCAAATATACAAGGAGTTAAAGCAATTGTATAAAACATCAAGCCATTCCCCAATTGATAAATGGGCAAGAGACATGAATAGGCAATTTCCAGGTAAAGAAATCAAAAGTAGCAATAAGCACATGAGAAAGTGTTCCAAATCTCTAATAATTAGAGAAATGCAAATCAAAACAACTCTGAGGTATCACCTCACACCTAGCAGATTGGCTAAAATGAAAGAAGGGGAGACTAATGAATGTTGGAGGGGATGTGGCAAAATTGGG
>NW_025388406.1:0-10846 GCF_016433145.1 Gracilinanus agilis | reverse complement strand
CATAGCTGCGCTTTTTGTGGTGTCAACAAATTGGAAAAGGAGGGTATGTCCTTCAATTGGGGAATGGCTGAACAAACTGTGGTATATGCGGGTGATGGAATACTATTGTGCTAAAAGGAATAATAAACTGGAGAAGTTCCAGGCGAACTGGAGAGACCTCCGGGAACAGATGCAGAGTGAAAGGAGCAGAGCCAGAAGAACTCTATACACAGAGACTGATATACTGTGGTAAAATTGAATGTAATGGACCTCTGTACCAGCAGCAATACAATGACCCAGGACAATTCTGAGGGATTTATGGTAAAGATGCTACCCACATTCAGAGGAAGGACTGCAGGAGAGGAAACATATAAGAAAAACAACTGCTTGAACGCATGGGTCGGGGTGGACATGATTGAGGGTGTGGACTCGAAACTACCACACCAATGCAACTACCAACACTCTGGAAATTGGTCTTGATCAAGGACACATGACAAAACTAGTGGAAATGTGCATCGGCCATGGGTGGGGGGGTGCGGGGGGGGTTGAAGGGGAAAGGTGGAGCATGAATCATGTAACCATGTTAAAAATGAATATTAATAAATGTTAAAAAATAAAATAAAATAAAGCTGGAAGGAACCCTAAAGTCCATCTAATCTAACTCCATCATTTCAGAGATGAAATGAAATGACCACCAAGGTACAACAGAATAAGCAGAAGAACCTATATTCAAACTCCATTCCTCTGACCCTAAATCCAGCACTTGTTTGGCTATATAAATTCCCTCCTCTGTCAGGAGCATTTCTCTTCTAATCCCTCTAAGAAAGAGGGGGTGTGGGTTATTTGCCATTTCTTATATTTAAAGATCCACTGTATTTTTTCATCACAGAATAATATTCAGCTCCATATGATTGAGACAAGTATGGCTTTAAGGAAATACTCTCAGTCAGTGGCATGGTTCCCATAGCAACAGTGACTGCCTGCGAATAACTACTTAATTGAAAAGAAAACTGGAAACTAAATAATCATGTAAAACCTCAGAATGTGCACATCAACCTATTGCTCCAGGCAAGCTGCAATGCCATTCCCCTGAAAATAAAATAATTACTTTGTGCCCTGGGAATCCCTTTCCTGTAGGGCACAGCTCTGGAAGGGGCTCAGCCCCTGAATATAATTGGCTCCAGAGTTGGAAAAAAAGCAAGCTCAGAGATTTCAACTTTTTCAGTATAATGCCCCATGAAGCCAATGAGTAAAAATATAGGCAAAAAAATTAAGCTGGGTTATATACAGTGTCACAAACTAGGGCAGCTAGGGATATTCTGAAGGCACCTAGGTGACACTGTGGATAGAGCACTGGGCTTGGAATCAAGAAAACTCATCTTCATGATCTGGCCTCAGACACTTACTAGTTATATGACCCTGGGAAAATCACTTAACCCCATTTACCTCAGTTAAATGAGCCTGTAAAATGAGCTGGAGAAGGAAATGGCAAACCACTCTAGTATCTTTGTAAAGAACCCCAAATAGAGTCACTAAGAATCAGACAATGCTGAAATGATTAAACAACAACAGCACAGGGAAAGAGGGGAGGGAGAAAGAGATAGAGGTAGAGGTAGAGGTAGAGATAGAGGTAGAGGTAGAGGTAGAGGTAGAGGTAGAGGTAGAGGTAGAGAGAGAGAGAGAGAGAGAGAGAGAGAGAGAGAGAGAGAGAGAGAAAACTGCTAGAAAGTTAGTAACTAACATTTATATTGTACCTTAAAATTTGTAAAACATTCCATAGACACCATCTAATTTGATCCTCACAACAATCCTGCAATTTTCATCTTCATTGAGAGATGAAGAAACCAGACCCAGAGGAGGTTAAGTGATTTGTCCAGAGTTAGACAGTCAATAAACATTTATTAAGTCCCTTCTATGTGCCAGGCTTGGTGCAAAGTGTTGGGAATTCAAAGAAAGATAAAAGGTAATCCCTGCTCTCAAGGAGCTCGGTCTAACAAATGAGACATCATGAAAACAAATAGGTACAACAAGCAATATACAGGATAAATTTGAAATAATTAACAAAAGGAAGACATTAGTGTTAAAGAGGATTGGGAAGGGTTTCCTGTAAGGAGATAAGATTTTTTTTCAAACATTTATTAATATTCATTTTTAATATGGTTACATGATTCATGCTCCTACTTTCCCCTTCAACCCCCGCACTCCCCCCACCCATGGCTGATGCGCATTTCCACTAGTTTTGTCATGTGAAGGAGATAAGATTTTAAGTGAACTTGAAGGAAGTCAGGAGACAGAGGAGGAGAGAAAGCATTCCAGGTATGGGGGACAACTGGAGAAAATTTTGTTTCAGGAGATGGACAGTGTCTTGTTCAAGAAATAGCATGGGGGCCATAACACTGGTTTGGAGAATACATGGTCAGGGAACAGGAAGACAGGTGTAAAAAGCCTGGAAAGGAAAGGGGGGATATAGGTTACAAAGGGTTTTGAAGGACAAAAATATTTTTATATATGATCCTGGAGTTGAAAATGAGCCACTAGAGTTAATGAGTAGGAGGTGAGGTGGTCAGACCTTTGCTTTAGAAGGGTCATTTTGAAGTAGAGGATGAACTGGAAGCAGGAAGAGACTTGAGGGAGGCAAGACACCCTCTTCCCCCACCCCCCAAGCAGGCTATTGCTATAGTCTTGGCAGGGGGAGATGACCCACTCTAGTGTAGGAAATACTTGAACTCAGGTCTTCTTGACTTCCAGTTCAGTATTTCTGGTTGTGTCTGGGATATGACCTCAGGTATTTTTGCCTGGGACATTTTTTATGTCCCAGGCAAAAATTACAACCAAATTATTTCCCAGGGAACTGTCTCTCTGAGACTCCACATGGACATGTAAACCATGTTGCTGGGAACTCTATTTCACTTCTTCCTATCCCCCATCCACCCAAAAAACACACATGCATGCAGGACCCACACTCACATATATACTCAGATCATGTTCATGCACCCTGAACCTGACCTTTGTACCCTTGTTCCAAAGGAACCTTGGCCAAATGACTATAATTCCAGGCTATAAATAATCTTTATTTTAATAATAACAGAAGAATAGCTAATATTACATAGCTTCTATGTGCCAAGCTCTTTACAAATATTATCTCATTTGATCCTCACAACAGTACTGTTAAATAGCGGCTATTATTATCTCCATTTTACAGATGAGGAAACAGAAGTTAAGCGATTTTTCCAGGGTCAGATGGCTACCAAGGGTTTGAGGCTGTATTTGAACTCAGGTCTTCCTGCCTCCAGGCCCAATGCTCCATACACAAAATTCACAAGGAAATAAAAAATCCCTACCCTTTTACATCGCAAAAAGCTTAGCTAAAACAAACTAACAAAATCCATTTAATAAGGTTACTTTACCACAAGATGGTAGATGTAGCTAATGTAATCAGATTGCACTCATCTTATAGTAAGCACGAAACCAAAATAATCAGTGTGTCCCATGACAGTTAGTTGAAGGCCAATAACATAAAACATTAGAAAAAATAAAGAGAGTTGCCCCACAAGCAGGATAGTCATACAGGTTAGAAACTTAAGAGATCAAAAGGAGATTCTCATTTTGCCCACATTCAGCCCAGCATGCCCACTCCAAGCCCCCAACAGAGACTAGAAATCAGGCAGGAAGGAATCCATCACTAATGAGCATATCATGAAGGAAAGGAACATCATGATCTCTGATTACCTGACTAAAGGAAGCTATGGCTTCATAGGGTGGGGAATACACTTAAGAACTTACCACCAAAATAGTTAGGCCAGATATATAAGTTCAAGAAGATTTAGAGAAACTCATAGGTAAGAAATCCAGAACAGACAGTTGTCAAAGGAACAGCATGGAGTGCAAGATTCTTCCAGCTCTAAATTCAATTATTCTATGATCCCTTCCCTTCCTGCTCTAAGATTTTACAATACAACAATTCTGTGGAAACTTGGTTAAGCTGTGAGAAAGACATCACAGAAAAGAAACCATCCCCTCTTACTCATCCCCTGACACCCTTATCCAAAACAGATGGCTGGGCTGAATAGAAAATTGGGATGACCCATTGTTGGCATTTCTTATGCCTTTTATAACCAAGTCCTTCCAGTTTTTCCTCAAAATACAACTCATAGCTATTGAGCTGCAGTATAAAAGGAAGATAAATTTTAAGCCTATTGTCTCCCCTCTGTTGCAACATTAAATGCTGGTGCAAATCTGTAAATTGAGTCAGAGAAGTGACCAAATATATGTCAACTTATTCATTTTCAGGGTCCTTTGGTTCCATATGTAGATGCTAGAAGAGAATTCTGAGAATCACTGCTGTCATCAAAATGCATTTATTAAGGGCCTTATTATGCATAGTGCTGCCCTACATACTCTACAAAGAGATTTCTTAGAAAAATTAATTACAAATGTAACACATATTTAGCCTCAAGTCCCAAAATATGAAATACCCAAGTGTCTCCCCCAAAGCACATTTAAAAGAAACTGGCATCTCTACTGAGAAAGGTCTCTAATCCAAATCTGTGGCAGAAAAAAAGTGAACAGTAGGTACAGGCCCCTTTTTTCACCAGAGAAATCCTAATGGCCCCTACCCAGGAAGACCTCCTCTAAAGTAGAATCACTCCAGTCTCTAGGATTATTTTGAGAAAATTCTTCATAGAGAAGATCACAGCTTTTGAGCTGATAGTAATATGAAAGATCATGTATTCTAATACCTCTCTCTCTTTTTACAGATGTGGAAATTGAGGCCTTGAGAAGGGGCCTCCTCTCTTACTTAGTCATATAGGTAGTAAGTTAAAGAACAAGGATTCAAACCTCATTTTTCTTATTCCATATCTAGTGCTGCAACATTCACTATACCCTCTGCCTTACTGACAGCATTAAGTATCAAATCCTCTAGCTTTTGGATAACTTGGAAAGGAGGTCACAGGTTCCCTAGAATCTAGAGAAAAGAGAAATTTTTCTTTTTTTTTAAATAAGTTTTATTGATATCTTTTATTTTTACATCTCCAAATGTATCCCTCCTCTAAGAAAGCAGTCTTTCATAACAAAAAATAATAAAGAGGGAGAAAAAAAACTGTTCAGCAAAACTAACCAACATATCAAAAAGTCAAACATTATGTGTAATGCCCCACATGAACAGTAGACACTCCTGAGCAGCTAAGTGATACAGTGAGTGGATAAAGCATGGGACATGGAATCAGGACAACCTGAGTTCAAATCCTGCTTCAGATACTTACTAGCTGTGTGACCCTGATCAAGTCACTTAATCTCTCTGTGCCTCAATTTTCTCACCTATAAAATGAGGTTAATGATAATAATAGCAACCACCCACACTAGGTTGTTGTAGAGATCATATTATCTCATTTGTAAATGCTAGCAATTGTCAGTATTATTATAGTCTTACATCTCTTCATTTCATTTATTTCTTTATAAGGGGCCAAGCTTGGTCATAAGAGTTTTGCAGCACTTCACTGTGATTATTTCAGTGTTGTTACTTTTTCTACTTATATTGTGGTATTGAATGTGTATGGTTTCCCCCTGGTTCAGCATACTTCATTTGGCATCAGTCTCTATCATGTACATGTCTCTATATTCCTCACATACAACATTCCTTACGAATGGTAATGTTCCAATACATTCATGTACTAGAATTTGTTTAGTCAAACACCAACTGATAGGCATCAATTTTGTTTTCTAGTATTTGTCACTACAAAAAGTGTCGCTATAAATACTGTGTTGCATGTTAGGTCTGTATTTGTGCCACTGTCCCCTTTTGGCCTAGCAACAGAATCTCTTTGTCAAAGGGTAGGAACATTGCAGTACTTTCTCATAATTTCAAATTGCTTTCTAGAATGGTTGGACCAATTCACAGCTCCAATTGTTCATTAATGTGCCAGTCTTTCTATAACCACTTCAACTTTGATTATTCTCATTTTTCATCATATTGGCCAATTTGCTGAGTGAGAAGTAAAAACCTGAAAGTTGTTTTGATTTGCAAAATCCAAATTTGCTACCACTCCTTCAATCAATGACCTGGCGCACGTGCGCTCATGCGCGCGTACACGTACACACACACACACACACACACACACACACACACACACACACACACACACACACTGATGACCAAGTTATAAACCCACAGTAAGTCAGGGAGAAGACATTTTTTAAAATTCATCATTTTGAAAAGGCTATGTTAAAATGTGCTCCCTTGGTAACGATGAGCATCCTAACAGCTTTCTTGCAAAATGAACAACATTCTCAAAATGGGCATTCACACATATTAAATGGACTCCCACAATCTAAATGGATTTCAAGTTTACAATTTTAATTAGAGAACTAATGATGCCCCTCTCCCTAGGGAGTGAAACATCTTCAGTTCACACACTACAGCTCTTACCAATGAATATACAATAAGCCTCCAGTACAGCAGGACCTAAGAGTCCAGATACCAGGGCAACCGAACTATTGATGTCACTTGCATTCTCTGTAAACAGTATTTCAAACTTTCCACTGACATGAAAAGCAGAGCACATCTTGTCCTTCCACATTTAAATTTAATTGCTGTGATTCCAACAATCTCATTTCTGTAATGTATATCACCATTCTTCCAATTTCCTAGGCTAGAAACCCCAGGAGTCATTGCTGATTCTTCCTTCTCTTTCACATCTGATTTGACATCAAAGCAGATTTCTTCCTCTTAAATGACTCTTTTTTACACATTCCTCTCAACACATACTGCCACCACATATGACCAGAGTGTCAGTTGGCTAGAATCTAATAATGCTAAGGTTGTGGATGTAGTTTCTATATATGCTTACATGTTAAGCAGGGAATGATAGAAGGCACTAAGGATGGTAGCATGGAGATGAGAAAACATTAGAGGTATATATGATAGCTATTTTCAAAGATATCAAAAGCTACAGGATCATGTGGAAGAGAAATTGGATTAGTTCCACAATTCATAAGACTAATGAATATAAACAATTAGAAGATTCAAAATGAGGAGTTTTCTAAAAATAAGATGTCCAAAAATGGAAAGGGCTGCTTATGTGGTGATGATTCCCTATCTTTAGAAATACTCAAGCAAAGCTTTGCTGACCACTTCTCAGAGAGGTTATAAAGAAAGAGAAGGAGAATGAACTCAATTTCTAGAAATTGAACAGTAGAAAGATTGATCACACAGTCTAATTCCTTATTTTACAGATGAGTAAGCCGAGGCTTAGAAAGAGGACTTCTAACATGCTTTCACACTCTAAGCTGGACCCTCATCACCTCCTGCCTGAATCATAGCAAGTTTCTTAAATGCATTCTCTGTCTATGGTCTGGTGATGGTATACTGGATGAACTAGAGGCAGGGTGAGACTAAGCTTTCTAAACTACTGCTTTCAGCATTTTGCTCTCCTATTCAATAGCATTTTTCTGCATAAGTATAAACTTTCTGCTATTTTTTTTCAAGACACTTCATATTTTAAAGGTCTCATGCTACCTATCCAACCTCACTTCTTACTACTCCTCATCATCTAATTCAACGACAAATATTTGTTAAGCAACTCCACTCAAGATTGACACTTCTCACCATTTCCTGCACATACCATATTCATTCCCATTTGTTCTCTCCAAGATTGTCCCACTCAGTCTTTCTGCTGTCTAAATTTTATCTAACCTTCAAATCCGTCACAAGTCCCACTTCTGTGAAAGACTTCCCTGACTATTTCAATCCTCACTAACCTTCCTCTTCTCTGAATTCCTTTTGTATAGTCAGGACTATATAATTTGGCACTCTAATTTCTTTATATGTTTTTGTTGTATTTCCTTTGCTAGAATGCATGCTTTATGAGAGCAGAGACCATGTGTTAAACTACTCTTCTACAGCTAACAGAACTAAACACAGTGCTCGGAATAGAACAATAACTAAACTATAAATGGGATCTGGTGCTCATAGGAGCTAAGGACCAGAATATGCTTAGCAAGTAAAATGAATGGATTCAATTGACAACCCTATGATTTTAATAGTGTCGTACTGCCTTGTAAGAGTGAATTATATTCTCTTAATTTTGCCTAGGTCAGCAGATATTGTTACCAATAACTATGTCAGATACTGACTGGTATATGACTATCATAGCAAGTTAGACAAATGAGAATGTCCTATTCTTGTCAATCAAAAGTTGTTTTGTTTTGTTTTTTTAAACCCTTACCTTCTGCCTTAGAACCAAAATTGGTTCTAAGGCAGAAGAGCAATTAGGACTAGGAAATGGAGGTCAAGTGACTTGCCCAGGGACACACAGCTAGGAAGTGTCTGAAGCCACATATAAACCTAAAATATCACATCTCTGGGCTTGGTTCTCTATCTACTGAGCCACCTAGCTGCCCCTCAACAAATATTTATTGAATGTCTACTATAAGTGAGGCATCATGGGGATACAATGAAATAATAAAACACAATCTGTGCTCTCTGGGAGTTACAATCTAGATAGAGAGATAAGACTAACATATGAAAAAGCGAAATAATGAAGCAACTCATGCAAGACAGATGGTAAGGGTTACTAAATCTAAATGGCATATGAGTCAGAAGCAGCTGAGATCAGTATGGACTGAGGTAATCAAGGAATCTCTAAATTTATTGCTAATCAGCCTCTAAAAAGGGTCATGAACAGGGAGAGAATCCAGAAAAGATGGCAACATCTTACCAGATTTCTCCCTAATAATAATAGTAATAATAATAATAGCAATATTAATAGGTTTTTGGTCCTTTTTTAGATATGCCTAATTCTTCATGGATCTATTTGAGGTTTTCTTGGCAAAGATACTGGAGGGGTTTGCCATTTCCTTCTCCATATCACTTTATAGATGAGGAAACTGAGGTAAACAGAATTAAATTACTTGTCCAGGGTCACACAGCTAGAGGACAGATTTGAACTCAGAAAGATGAACCTTCCTGACTCTAGGCCCAGCACTCTATTCACTAACCACCCATGCTAGCTTCAATAATAATACAATAATAATAATTGTTACTTATATAGTATTTTAAATTTTATAAAGTGCTTTACACATGTTGTAAGGATTTCATGTGATCCTCACACCTCTGTGAGATTGGTGCCATTATTTCCCCATTTTACAGATGAAGAAACTGAGGCTCTGAGAGGTTAAGTTACTTGCCCAAGGTCAAATAGTTATTAAGTGTCTGAAGCAGGATTTAAACTCAAGTGTTTCTGACTCCCAATTTTGTACTCTATCCATTATGCCACCTTTTTGACACTGAAGATGGAAATCTATAAAGCAAAAGGATTCTGAAACTTCGCTAAGATCTTTGGAAATCTTTGTGTTGATCACATAGCTACTGAGTGAAGACGTTAGTTAATCCCTTAGCCCCAATGACCATGAACTTCAAGGTGAAATAAAAGGCAGGGCAGGTGAGTCATAGAGCCAGTCTATCTATCTATATCTATATCTATATCTATATCTATATCTGTATCTGTATCTGTATCTATATCTATATCTATATCTATATCTATATCTATACACACACGCACACAAAATGCTGAAGAAAGTCTATATGAATTATAAGGTGCTGCCATTTTTTAAAAAGGCAAAAAGGTATTCTTACTTCATCTCTCTTCTCTGATAGAAAAGCCCTAGATGATATTTTATATTGTCTTTTGTAGCTGTTAACTTCAAGGGCTCTGAATCACAACAAGGTATATAGCAGATATGATCTCTGCCCCCACAGCAAAATCCAAGAACATCAGGCCTCCATGCCTTATTCAACAGCTTTATAAAAGCATTTGAGACCATCAGTAAATTTGGATTCTAGCAAGTATTGAATACTATCTTGAGAAGTTCAGGAAGATCCTAAGATGGTTCACGGCACATCAAGCAGTACTGAAATTGATACTATCTTTCCTAATCAATGGCCTACCACGCCAAGTGAGTAAAGAGGAGTTGCATGATAAACCTAAAATTATTCACTCCAATTTCTGTAGCAGGAAACTTTTAGCAGGAAACAAGGGGCCTGAAAGGTAGTGTCAGAATTCACTACTGGTTCCCCCAGAAAATTCTTTCAATTCAATAGGCTATGATAATAATCAAGTCTTTGAGACAATCATTCCAGAACTTACATATTTGTGTCATTGAAGCCTAGACCCAAAGGGGTATATGCAAGATTATGAAGGACTTGTAGAATCAGGCCAGGACAATGAATTATCCTGAAAATATCCGCAGTCATTAAACCAAATCAGTTTGTGATCGAATACTATAGTTATGGAAATGATAAATGCAAACATGTATAATAAGTAGGTTTATTACACAATGATGAATGCATATGATAATAAATATACACAAAGACTTAACTAAAACATTAAAGAGCTAGCACAATGGGATACAGAACAATTTATGGTACAGAAAATATTATGCTCATATGCTATAAAGCTTAATTGGGAGTGGGGGGTGAGAATATGCATGACCAACAAGTAGAATTTGGAGAAACTAATGAGTATATCCTATTTAAAAGTGATATACTATGGAAAGAACACAGAAGACAATGTTTTCTGGGTAGAAATATCTACTACTAAACCAAGGAATGTGGCGAAAGCAGACAGTCTAATGCAATCTAAATAAACGGTGCTATTACAATGATAACCCATCACAGCAGAATAAAAGCATGAAATGAGCTCTGTCATCAACCTCACAGCATATCTGACTTGCCACAATGTAGTGGACAATAAAGCTTTAAAATGTTATAAATAGCATCTCCTGGTGCGTGGGTTAACGTTTGAGTGAATGTAGCAAAGCAATTATTCACCTGACTTCTTGAGTCATAATAAATATATATATATATATA
>NW_025388405.1:3297-9864 GCF_016433145.1 Gracilinanus agilis | reverse complement strand
ACAGAGAATGTCAGAGCTGGAAGAGACCTTAGAACAGAGAATACAGAACAGAGAATGTCAGAGCTGGAAGAGGCCTTAGAACAGAGAATACAGAACAGAGACTGTCAGAGCTGGAAGAGACCTTAGAACAGAGAATACAGAACAGAGACTGCCAGAGCTGGAAGAGATCTTGGAATAAGAGAATATCAGACCTGAGAAAGATCTTATAACAAGATACTATCAGAGCTGGGAGGGATCTTAGAACAGAGAATACAGAACAGAGAATGTCAGAGCTGGGAGAGATCTTAGAAGAGAAGATCAGAGCTGGAAAGGATTTTAGAAAAAGAGAATGTCAGAGCTCAGAGGGGTCTTAGAACATAGGACATCCGTGTTAGTAATAGCCTTAAAATGGAAAACAGAAAATCCTAAAACTGGAGATGGCCTTGAGACAGAGACTATCCGAGGTGAATAAGACTTCAGAGAGCATCTCATTGGCTCCCTCATTAGATCACGCAAAGAACTGAAGCCCAGAACAGATGTCACTTGTCAAGTGTCACATGGGAAGCTGGCATCAGAGTTAGTCACCCTACATTCCAGTTTAGGAATTGATTCCTTCCATTATAATGTATTGAAGTTAAACTCAAACGGAATCAGAAAAAAGGTCTTTTTAAAATGTTCAATAGAAAAAAAACTTATTGTTGTTCACTGGTTTTTCTGTTATGTCTGACTCATTGTAACTCCCTTTTGGGATTTTCGTGACATGCATATTGGAATGGTTTGCCATTTCCTCCCTCAGCTCATTTTATAGATGAAGAAATGGAGGCAAACGGGGTTAAGTGACTTGCCCAGGGTCATACAACTAGTAAGTGTCTGAGACCAGATTTGAACTCAAGAAGTTTGTCCTGACTGCAAGTCTTACGTCTATTCAGTATGGTGCCACTTAGCTGCCCTATTGAAGGAAGGTGGGGGGTTCTAAGAGGTCAAGGTGACAACAGAATATTCAAGGCATGGACTACAGACCTACAAAGAAACAGAGGTGAGGTGGAATGACAACTCCTGGGAGCATGCCATTAGTTCCAAAATGGAGAATGTGGTAGAAGAAAAAATGAGAGATCAGCCTGGAAAGAAAGGTTGGTTGAATCCGGATTTTGAAGGGCTTTAAATGCCAGACTGAAAAAGGAGTTTCCATTTTATCCTTGAGACAATAGGGAGCCAAGGAAGCTTCTTCAACAAAGCAGTGACTTGGTAAGAAATGAACTTTGGGAACTACCAATTTAGCAAATGAATAAAGGGATAGCATGCAGCCAGAGAGGCCAATTTAGGAGTTCAGCCAATAATCCCAACCAAAATTATGATTAGATCACAGAACCATAAAATATCAAAATTGGGAAATGCTTCCACTTCTTCATCCATCAAAAGTGTGGGCTCTTCTCTCTAGATGATCGCCAAAGACCAGAGAGTTTTTAATGGCTTAACTGAGGTCACCAAGCAAATTAAGAACAGAACCTGGATGAGAACCCACCTCTCCCGACTCCCAGATGAGTGAGAAAAGACCATTGTTGAAGGCTCCCAGTAGACTATAAACACCTCGAGGTCAAGGGCTGCAGCCGATATCCTTATTTTAATTCTCCTGCAGTGCTCACTTAAAACTACTACATAAATTTGAGTCATTAAAATAATGATCATTATTTCTAATAATAAGCAGAAGGTTCAGAAGCAGCATGGTGTAGGGGAAAGAATTCTGGATTTGCCATTGGTGAAGCCTCAGTTTCAAATTCTGTCTCCGACATTTACTGTGGGACCCCAGGCCAACTGATTAATGTCTCCGCTACTCAAGGATCTCCCTAGGATTTATCTACTAAGCAGTAGGTGGGATTTGATGGGCTTTAGAGTACAGAATCCCATCCAAGAATTCCTCCATCTGAGGAAATGACGAATCCTCTTTCTATTCTCTATTCCATTATTTTCACTCAAGACATCTTCTGATGCCTCATTTTTTTCTATGGAGGTCATTCTGGGTTCTCCAAAACTGTGGCAGCTGAGCATAGGTTCTGGAAGGAAAATAATGGAGAGAACCTTGGCTCTGACATCAGAGGAACTGGGTTCCAATCTCACCTCTGTTGCTCGTGACTCTCATAATGTTGGAGAAGTTGCTTGACTTTGCCTCATCTGTAGAATGAGGGCTTTGGAATGAACTCTGAGGACCCTTCAGATGACACAACTATGAACCTACAATCCTCATCTATAATAGGAGGGCCTTGAACTAGACTTGGCTGCCATATTACGTTGGTATTAATAATAAATACTTAACTAGAGATGACCTCTGAGGTTCCTTTCATTATAAAATCTATGATTGGATGACTAATTTATCTCCCAAAAATCTATCGTTCCTCCATATCTTTGGAACAAGACTAAATATCAGTGAGAATGGTTATAAATGATCGGAATGCTCAGGGGAACACTATTTACAGCTAGCTGAGAACTTAAGAGATAGCTTACTCTAATCAGGTAGCTAAATGGCTCATTGGTTATATCGGGGACTCTGGAATCAGGAAAGTGAGTTCAAAACTGACCTCACACTCTTACTAGCTATGTTACCTTGGACAAGTCACTTAACCCCGATTGCCTCAGTTTCCTCCTCTGTAAAATGAGCTGGAGAAGGAAATAGCAAACAGCTCCAGGATCTCTGCCAAGAAAACTCCAAATAGGGTTGCAAGGAATTGGATATGAATGAACAACAACAACATCTTCCTTCAAGGCCCATTTCAAGTGCCACATCCTATAAGAAATCATCCTTGATTTTCCCTCTTGATGGATCACCCTCTCTCCTTGAAATCACTTTGTAAGTTTAATCATCTGTGTCTACATTCCACTGTTTTCCACTCAGTACAGTTTAAGCTTTTTCAGAGGAATCTATCCTTTTTTTGGCTTTTTTTTTTATCCCCAGCGCAATATTTGAGCCATTGGAGGATCTCAGAAAATGTTTGAGAAATCGAATTGTTCAAACCTTCGCCCCCCCCACTTTCTCCCTCAACACACATCTCAGGCCTTGGTTTTTCCTTCTTTGCAATGGAACTAAAGTAGACCCTTCCTTTCCCCCCCTCCTCCAGAGATATAATAGAATGGGGTTCTCAGAAGAAAAAAAAGCAGGCAAGAGCTTTGCTCAGGGCATTTTGAGCGCCTGGAAGGGAAGGTTTGAAAGCATCAGGCTCCCAGGTGTTTTGATAATTACCCTGAATGCTGATTTTAGCCTCCATGACTCTCTGGGGCTCCTAGCCAGGAGGGGAGCTTGCTTAGGGCCAGAGTTCCCAGGCAAGCAGTTTTTGCTAATAGTTCAGCCTGGTGGGCAAAGTCTTCCCCCCTCTCTGCTTTACCTCCCCAATTATTTTCAAGGTTATGGTGACGTCGTGATGACATTCTGTGAAGCCTGATCTGCTCAGGACCACAGACTCTGTGTAGCCCCCTCTGGGAGGGTGGGAGAAGGGCCACGTTCAATTCCTTCCATTGGCCAAAGTATTCTCTGTCCCGGAGCTCCATTCCCATCGCTCTGTCTGAAGAAGCGAGTCGGAGAAGGAAAACTGCTAGGTCTTAAGTCAGGGGAACGGGGTGCAAACCCCTGCTGTGTGGGCCTGGGAGTTACAGGGAGCCTTTTTGGGGCTGTTGCTTTGTCTGGGAAAGTTGACAAATTAGAATTCTAGAGCTGAGAGTGAGAGGAAGGGGAGGATGCCTGGTGAGACTGTGGAGGGATGCCCCGAGAGCCAGGAGGGACAGTGAGGCATGGTTCGAGCTTTGCTTGAAATAGTGGTCTGGGGGAGCAGCTGGGGGGTTCAGTGGATTGAGAGCCAGGCCTAGAAACGGGAGGTCCTGGGTTCAAATCTGGCCTCAGACACTTCCCAGCTGTGTGACCCTGGGCAAGTCATTTGACCCCCATGGCCCACCCTTACCACTCTTCTACCTATGAACCAATACGTAGAAGTTAAGGGTTAAAAAAAAAAATAGTGGTCTGGGAAAGAAAGTCACCCATCAGAAAAACAGGAAATCATAGTTTTACAACTAAAAAGAAGAAAATAAGCATTTACTATGTATCAGGCAGTGGGCTGAGCACTTTTTACAAATATTATCTCATTTGATCCTCATAAAACCCCTAGGAGTTAGGTGCTATTTAAAAAAATATTATTTTTACAATTGGAGAAATCAAAGCATACAGATGTTAAAGTGACTTACCCAGGGTCACACGGCTAAGTAAGTGTCTGAGGCCGGATTTGAACTCAGGGCTTCCTGACTCTTGCACTAAGTCACCTATCTGCCTCTAGCTGGGAAGGAACATAGAGGGCATCTACACTAAAGTCTTCATTTTATAAAGAAGGAAATTGAAGTCCAAGACAAGGAAAGTGACTTGGATAACATCACAATGAATCAGTCAGTTAAGCCTTTATTGAATATCTAAATATTGATTATTTGGATTTTATTGATTATTAAATATAAATTATATTAATAATAAATTAAATACTAAAATATATTGAACATGGATATTGAATATAAAATTATTTATTGAATATGTACAAGGTGCTGGGCTAGGTCCAGGTGATCCTACCCTCAAGGAAGTTGCTGAACCTTCAAGGGATGTATTGATGTGAATTATTTTTATGGGTCCTGGGGTTTCAGCAGGAAGAGGACTCCATGTATGCTGGAGACCAGAGAAGATCCTGGATGAGCTCAAGCAGTGACCTAGATTTTAGAACCAAAGAAGATTGTACTCTAGAAAGAAGCTTCATCTACAGGAAAGAGAAGGGCAGCCTGGAAGGGTTGTACCTAGAGGAGCCAATACAAACACTTCTAGGCATGGGCAAAAAGAAGTGAAAGATTTGCTGTGTTGGCTCCTGACCCAAAGGACAATCAGAACCCAGCACAGAGAATGTCAGATTTAGAAGGAATCTGAAAAGAGAGTAAGTCCGAGCCAGGAAGGGCCTTAGAACATAGAACATAGCAGGTTAGACCTGATCAGACCATAGATTCTAGAGCCAATGGAGAAGACAGGTTATCAAGTCCTGCCCATTGGTTTTCCAAAGGAGGGAACCAAGTCCTGGAGACGTGAGAACCATAGTTCTCATAGAGTAGGGAGATTTGGGCTCAGGTCACTGAAAATGAATAAAATCATAACTGATAATTATATTTCTATTTCTGTTCTAGAGCTGGAAAGAACCACATCTCTCCAACCTTCTGATTTTTATAATTGAGGAAATTGGTATCCAGAAAGTCTGAGTGACTTTCCAAGGCCACAAAGGCATTATTTGTCAGAGACAGGGTTTGATCCAAGGTCTCCTAACTCAGGAGTCAGAAATCTTTCTACTCTTTCCTACCCCTTTGGTCAATTAGAGTTCCTTTGATTTTTCCAACCAACTAGGCACTTGTTTTCTATTTTATGAAAATAAAGATCAAATTTAAAATAAAGACACCATCTATTATGAGTTTCTGCTGAATCTGTGGGGGGCAACCCAGGCCTGGAGGCCTCCAAGAAGCTGTAGAGGAAGCCCAGTGAGTGACTGCTTCACAGAAAGCCTCCTATTTTGCCTGGTGGCTCTGTATTCTCCCCTCCCCCACAAAGCCCGCCCTCCCCCATTTCTCCTTCTTATTCTAGCCATCTCAGGGATCATTTTTCAGACAGCCCCAGAGCTGGGCTCAGCAGCCAGACTATTTAGTCTGGTTGTACTGACCCTGTCTGACTGCTGTGAGAGAGACTCTCAGGTTTCCTTCAGCTTTACAATCAACCCATGGCCTCTCTCTCTCTCTCTCTCTCTCTCTCTCTCTCTCTCTCTCTCTCTCTCTCTCTCTCTCTCTCTCTCAGTCTTTCCATCTCTGTCTCTGTCTCTCTGTTTTTCTCTCCCTTCCCTCTCTCTGTTTCTCTCTCTGTCTCTCCCCCTCTCCCTTTCTTCCTCCCTCTCTCTCCTCTTTCTTTCCCTTTTCTCTCCTTTTCTCCATCTCTCTCCCTTTCTCTCTTTTTTCTCTCTCTGTCTCTCTCCCCTCCTCTCCTCTCTCTCTCTCTCTCTCTCTCTCTCTCTCTCTCTCTCTCCCTCCTTCTCTCTATTTCTGTCTGTCTGTCTCTGTTTCTCTCCCCTCCCTCTCTCTGTTTCTGTCTCTGTCTGTCTGTCTCTGTCTCTCTCCCCTCCCTCTCTCTGTTTCTGTCTCTGTCTCTCTGTCTCTGTCTCTCTCCCCTTCCTCTATCTGTTTATGTCTCTGTCTCTGTCTCTCTCTCCCCCTCTCTCTCTTCCTCTCCCTCCCTATCTCTCTGTCTCTGTCTCTCTCTCTCCCCTTCCTCTATCTGTTTATGTCTCTGTCTCTCTCCCCCTTTCTCTCTTCCTCTCCCTCCCTATCTCTGTCTCTGTCTCTCTCTCTCCCCTTCCTCTATCTGTTTATGTCTCTGTCTCTGTCTCTGTCTCTCCCCCTTTCTCTCTTCCTCTCCCTCCCTATCTCTCTGTCTCTCTCTGTCCTTCTCCCTCTCCCTCTCTCTGTCCCTTTCCCTCTCTCTGTGTCTGTCTGTCTGTCTGTCTGTCTCTTTCTCTCTCTTCCCCTCCCTCCCCCCCCCCCCCC
>NW_025388405.1:0-3246 GCF_016433145.1 Gracilinanus agilis | reverse complement strand
TCCCCCCCCCCCTCCGCCACTTCCCTCTACCTCTTCGACTTCAATAGAATTCTCTCTTTAAAGAACACATACCTTTGGAACACTTGCTGAACAGCCCAGGTTAGGGTAGATGGAGATCCCAAAGAGGATTCAGGCTCCCAGTGAATGATGCTCAGGCATCCGACATTCTCAGCCTCTTTCGAGTTGGGAATTTCCCATTTGTTTGGGTTTTCAGCTGTACTGCTACCCCCTTCTCTCCTTCCCTCCCTTCCTCAAGTCCCAGATGTTCATAGCAATCCAGAGCTTCAAGGGACCATAAAATAGAAAACAGCAAATGTTGTCTAGAAGGGGTATTAGAGCAGGGGATGGTAGAGCCAGAAGAGGGAATGCCAAACACCAAGTATAATAGCAGACTGGTTGGAGGGGTTGGTGTGTGTGTGTGTGTGGGGCGGTTACCTCTTCTAGTAAGGAAAATCCTAGTTGTGGGGTCATGTAAACCCAATTCAGACCTGCAAGGTCTTGGGTTCTAAAGATAAATATCCATATCTTTGCTCCTTTTACATCCCTGCCATGTAACTCCAGTGAAAACCATTAAAAGAAAGCATAAGTCTGGCTCAAGTCTAAGTTCTCCACAAGAAAGATATTCAGTGTATGTTGTCGATCAGATATAGGACAGCTATTTATGTCTTCCGCATGAAAGAAATGATTAAATAGGAAACTCACATGCTTAAAAACACCTTAAAATATAAAATAATAAGATGCAATTTCTTTTCTAAGAATTTAATACATAAAACATGAGATGAGGTAATGGGATGCCTGGAGAGACATTTCATCATTACCTGGACTCTATACTTTTCTACATTTCCCAGCAAGTCTGGTGGAGTCTTGCACTCTCATATGCATTGTAGTAATAGATGCTCAAAGCATCTCCCTCCTTCCGGCCAATATCAACTGAATATTGTCCCATAGTTGCCTCCCTCTCAAACTCATGAGATCACCTCCCAGGCTAGACACAACCATCTCAGAATCACTATTGGTCCTTCTTGTAAATGGAAATTATAATAATGATGATAACAATATTTATATAGCACTTTGGGGTTTGCAAAACATTTTACAAATATTTCATTTGACTCTCACAACAACTCTGGGGAGCAGGTGCTATTATTGTTTCTATTTTACAACTGAGGAAACTGAGGCAGTCAAAAGTTAAGTAAGACTTGCCTGGATTGGACAGCTATTGAGTGTCTGAGGCTGGAATTGAACTCTCTCTCTGTCCCTCTCCCTCTCCCTCTCTCTCTCTGTCCTTTTCCCTCTCTCTGTTTCTGTTTGTCTGTCTGTCTGTCTGTCTTTCTCTTAAGGGTCTTCTTTAGAGATCTGTCTATCCCCTGTACCACCCAACTGCATCATACTAGGAGATTTTACCAGATTTACCAGAATCTACCAGAAGATTTTAAGCCATGGTGGGTTGTGTTATGATGAAGGGCTTTGAGTATGAACTTTATAATGACGAAGTTCGTTTTCCAAAGACCTTCTTTGTTATGGAAAGACACTGGCCCAGTGATGCCGATTTTTTGTTTTGGTCGTGGCAAGAAGGAAAAATAGAACAACCAACAATGGTCCTCTACCCTGAGCAATGCTTCTCTTCTCCTCCTCCCACTTTTCCATCGACAATGCCAGGAGTTGTGGAAAAGGCACAGAAGGTGCTGAGAATCCCACCGTTCTTGGACTGGCAAAGGAATTCATTTTTCCCATCTCGAAATGTGAGTTCTTTGTCCAATGGCCAACAAGTAGACATCCTCTGGGGAAGATGAATCTTGCCAGACTCGACATTCTTGTTATAAGTTATCAGGTGGCCAGAGAAAGGGGTTATAAGTGGACAGCCAGCTGGTTCTAGGAGAAAGTGAAGAAGGCGCCCCAACCCGGGTTGGGGCGAGTCCTCTCTGAAGAACTTCTGGGAAAATAAGGAGGGAAGTCATATAGGATGGGTGGCTTGTGATCCTCATCCACAAAAGGAACTCTTAATGAGATCATAGATTCATTTGAATATTTGAGAACTTAAAAAATATTTTCATTGTTATAGTCAATAAGGATTTATTAAGCGCCTACTGTAAATCAAGCACTGTGCCAGGCACTCTGGATTCCAAAACATAAAACAAATATTGCCAGCCCTCAAGGAGCTTTCATCCTACTGGATGGGGGGGAAACAACACAGATACAGATAAATAAATGCAAACTATGAGAGGATTAGGGAAGGGACCTGGGATTTCAGGGTTTTAGCAGAAAGGCATCAAACTCAAATGGAAACAGATCCTTATGGCTCTATATTGAATTTAAAAACCACATATTAATATTATTTGTATTCTAGTATATTTTTATTTATTTTGTTAAATAGTTCCCAATTGCATTTTAATTTGATTCAGCCTGTATTTGGGAGTGCTGTGGGCCCCGTGCCATCCACTGGTCACAGCATTTCAGGAATACTGCATTCATCTCTGGAATGTTACCAAGTCTCTTCATTTTTCCTTTGTTTTGCATTTATCTTTTAGAAAGGTACAAAAGGAGAATAGAGGGGTAGACTTGAGGGAGAGAGAATAATTATGTGTAGCACATATATCTCTATATATATGTGTGCGTGTATGTGTGTGTGTGTGTGTGTGTGTGTGTGTGTGTGTGTGTGTATTTTACTTCTGTGATTTTTTTTCAGTGTAGGGATCACCTGGTGTGGGAATTCCCTCTCCCAACATAGGTCTCAACCTCTCTATGATTTCAGACAGGTAAGAATCTAGAGCTCTGTACTGGGAATCAGGAAGACCTGAGTTCGAATATTCTTTGGCACTTTCTAAATGTAGGACACTGGACCTTTCACTTATCCTTTCCCAGACTCCATTTTTCATCTGTTAAATGAAAATAATAGTAGTGACTACCTCACAGGGTTGTTGTAAAAGTTAAATCAGATAGCTTAATATATGTATAAATGTATATAGATAAACATAAATATTAATAGCATAAATATATAACAAACAAAATTATACATAGTGTATAACATAGCATATTGCATATATTTGATATTTGATACATATATTTATAGGATCAAATCACATAACATTATTTGCATTATATATTACATATACTTTTTATGCTTATATAATTATATGTTTATAAGGATTGTATCAGATAACATTTATATTATACATTACATTTATTTTTTTACTTACATTCTTATATCTTTCAAAGGATTAAATTAGATAATATATTTATATTATTTAT